>NW_027279407.1:500000-613681 GCF_046629955.1 Centroberyx affinis | reverse complement strand
TATGGATTGGTGTGGATTTGGAGCCCCTGACTGTGATTCTGATTGGAGATGCCTTTGAGTATAATAAATATATTGGGAAAAAAAAACAAAAAACACAGAGACATATAAGGAAGGCTACCCAAAGGACTGGAAGTTCCAGCATATTTGTGTTTTGGCGGTGTACAAAGGCAACCTAGTGTGAGTCCAGCTCCTCCACTCCATCCTCACCATGCTTATCAAACACGCCCAACTTTCCAGTCGAGGACACCCTACACCACCTGTTCCATAGTATGAAAGTCATCCAATGGGCCATTGAGTTAAGGACAAACCACCGATCAGAGTCTCAACTTATTGTTGAAAACGCTAGACTGATCTCAGACATGGGGCTCTCTGGAGTTTGACGCCATGGTGGAAAAAGTAAGATTCCAATATACTAATTTGAATTTTTCATTAGAAACAGTTTTTATATAGTCTCATATTTCTGTTAATTGGAATTGTGTTAACTCTGTTTGTTATTTCTAGTTCAAACCATCTGATTTCACGTTCATCCATATTGTTCATCTCGTGTCACTGAATAAATGAGCGAAAATCTCTTCAGCTTCATCCACTCTCCAGTGTTTTAATCAGCACTCCCACCAGGGTAGCAGGATCCATACAATCCACATATCACAAAGTTGCCAATGTTTTTATAGGTCCCACAGCATGCCGTCTGCTGACAAGAAGTTCATCCTCATCCGTCTGCCCAGTGAGGAGTTGGATGATGATTTACAGAGGGCTATCAAGTTACTGGTAGACAAAGCTCCTGGGGTGAAAGATGATTCAACTTCCCATTTGTTGCTTTCAAAAGGATGGATGCTGCACTGATCAATGAGCATTGCTGTAGCCATTGCAACAATCACACAACTAGAAACCACAAAAACAAGCTGGTGTTTCAGCTTGGGTACAAAGTCTGTACAGAAGAATTGTTATCCACAACGGGGAGAAGGTGGACAGAGAGGATGAGGAGGGGAGGGAGGAGAGGCATGGCTTTTTTATGGATAAGGACAAACTGCACCTCTGCAATGGAGAGATTTTCTTCATCAGAGAGGACAGGACGGTGGAGGGGTTTCTGGCTCTGCCGGGAGGCATTCACGCAGGAAGAGCTATCTGACTCTGGATGAAGGCGATGAACGCCTGCTAACGGCGGGCTACGGAGAACTGCAGAGGGAGTGCAGGCTGCAGCATGCCTGGGCTAGGACCATCCACACCTTCCAGGGCTCGGAGAACGACATCATCGCCTATGTTTTGGGAGACGGCAGTGCCTAGACCTGGAAGCTTTTCTACACAGCTGTAACTCGGGCTAAGAAGTGTGTCTATGTGGTGGCTAAGCAAAAAGGCATTGCATCGGCCATTAAGACGCGTGAAGTCCCATGCAACACCAGACTGAGAGGCCTGGTCAAGGAACTGCTGGTGAAGCCCTGTACTGCAGGACAGGAGCCTGGCAGTCAGCCCAGCAGCAGCCAAACCCAGCCGAACATGGCATACGAGACGGCCTCGTGCTTTAGGCAGTCCACCTCTCTGTCCTCACAAACCCGCAGCAGATCCCAAACATCCTGCACCCACTCCACACTACTACTACCCAAGAACTTGTGGAAGGCTGAGGGGGTTAAGGAGGAGGACGTTACAGACTCATCCCTCATGGACGACCTGGCTTTCAGTCAGGCGTACTCCTGGTTGCCCGTGGACAGTTCTGAGGAGGTGAAGTGGAGGAGAAACAGCTGAACGGTGCTGCAGCGTCACCCTGCAGCAAAAGGGCGTTCTCTACTGAGGGCCTGGAAACCCCACGCACAACACAACAGCTTTGGATAATGTCAGTCTAGCAGAAAAGATCACAGAGTCGTACCATTCACCACTTGGCTATTCAAGCCTGCAGCATTTCTTCCTTCATACTTCCCAAGGCAAGAGACTCTTTGAAGGCCAGAATTACCCTCTGAGCAAATGTTAGTCATTCAGAACTGCTGCACTGCTCCATGTTGTGGAGTGTGTATTTGCTGTGTTGTCAAAATCCAGTTCCAAATAGCTCATGTTTTTTGCTAATTATGTTTGTTAACTAACATCAACCCTCTGCATCTATAACAGTGAATGTGTTGTAGGGTTGGGTGACATACAACATTAATATCACAATTATCAATAAAGAAATTGTTTTGATAGATATATAACCATATCTGTTAGAGGGATTGTTCAACACAGTAAAACATGTACATTTTCTTATTTAGTATCACTCTTGAGTTATATGTTCATCATCATCATCATGTTTAACATTCAATAACTATAATAACATTGAGCTTTTGGCTGTTGCAAAAAAAAAAAAAAAAACTTCCTCAATATCACAAAGGTTTTTACAGTTGCAAACTATTACACCAATAAAGAAATCATGCACTTAATAGCAATGGAAACACATTTGTAAACTAAATAATGACATAGGCATGGTGTGATTGTCCCTGCGAATGCTTCAGTTTCATTGAACCATGGAGCTGCATCCTGAATTCAAAATGGTTTCAACAAAATATCCCATGATGATGTTTTTAGAACTTTTTGCAAATTAATTTAAAGTTAAATACACAAATATCACATTGTATTCAACCGCCTGAGTCAATATTTTAAAGCACATTTGACAGAAATCACAGCTTTGAGTCTGCATGGATAAATCTGTATCAGCTTGTCATATCAGGATTTGGGGATTTTCTCCCATTCTCCCTTGCAGATTTGCTCAAGCTGTTCCAGCTGGGTGGGGAGCATCTATCCCCGCCCCGCTTTAAACACTTCCCAACAGCTGTGCCTCCTCACAATTCTGTGTCTGAACAGCTATCTTCAAGTCATTCCACAGATTGTCAATAGGATTCAAGTCAGGGCTTTGGCTTAGTCACTCAAGGTCTTTTGCATTCATGTTCTGAGGCCATTCCCGTGTTGATTTGGCTGTATGCTTAGGGTCATTGTCCTGTTGGAATATAAATTGCTGTCCCAATCTAAATGTCTTTGGCAGTCTGAAGCAGGTTCTCCTCAAGTATTTGCTCATATCTGGCTCCATTTATTTTTACCCCCCCCCCCCTCCCCAGCATGAAGCTCCCCCCACCATGCTTCACAGTAGGGATGGTGTTACGTGGCTGATGAGCTGTGCCGGCTTTCTTCCAGACATAGCACTTTGAATTATGGCTGAAGAGTTCAGTTCATCAGACCACATAATCTTTGCCTCATGCTCTCAGTCTTTCACTGCCTTTTTGCAAACTCCAAGCGTGCTGTCACTGAAGTGCTGCACTGACTCTTGTCCTTCCAGTGCAGCCAAGGCACTCTGTTGTTCTGTCAGAGTGGTTTTTAGATTCTTGGTCACCTCGTTGATTGGTTGCTCTACGCTGAATCTTGGCAGTTCCATATTTTTTCAATTTTTTAATCATGGAGCCTACTGTGCTCGTGTGAACTCCCAACCAGGGTGGGAAATTAACACCCGCCACCTGGGGGGTTTTGAGCAGTGGCTGCTAAATTTGTAAGGTCCACGAGCTGCTATCTGGCAGGTGAACAAAGTTTTCCCAAATGGGGGGGAAAAAAACACCAGGTGGCAGATCCTGCAAAGCGTGCTTCCACAGTGACGCTTGCACTGCCCTCTGTTTACTGTATATGCGGTGTGCCTTCATCTCATGGCCACTCCCACGCACCCTTATTTTTGTCATATTGTCAATATTATCTGCTTTAGTGTTCTATCATTGTTAACATACTTGAATAAAAATGTGAACTATAGCCTATAACATCCGGCTTATTTTTTCATATTTATCCTTTTAAGGCAACTTTCAAAGTTGACCCCTCCTCCCTGCGGTTGCCAGAACAGTAAAAAACAGTAAAAAAAAAATGAAGAGAGAGTGACTGTGGGGTTGGATTTCACCCGTTGGTGAGTATTGAAGAAGAGGAATGTTATGAAGAGCAACGTGGAGTTGCTCTGTTTTCTGTTGGACAGGTAGGTGCCGGCTTATCATCTTTTCTACTACAAAGAAGCTACGTGCTGCCAGCTCACGATACACACTCTGACCAGAACTCCAGTTACTCAGTTTTAGAGTTCAGGACCCCTACCATAGCCATCATGGCTTCTAGATATTAAAATGATTCAGCAGTGGTTAATTAATGGTAAAGTTTCTGCTGTGACGCACACTGTGATCTGTGAGACCAGTACACAGACATTTGTTTTGTAAATTATGTCCAATCAACTGAATCTCCAATCAAGACTCCAATCAAACTATAGAGACATCTCAATAACATTCAAAGGCATTTGGAGGAACTTTAACTCAGTTTGGAGTGTCTCTGCAAAGGGAATGAATACTTGACTCAAAACAGTTGAGCTTTTCACCCACGGCGCATGTGTTCAATTCTACACACTGAAGCACTGCGACACGGTTAAATTACCTAATTCCACTGTTACTTAAATACCACAAGGTAATAACTTTACCGAGTTTGTAGGGCAGCAGAAGACGTGTTAATATTTACGAATCCTGTTACTAACACAGGTGAGTTTGGAGCAAATTGTGGAATGTTAAATTTCACTTAGTTTTCACAATGAATTTGCCTGGGTTCTTGTGTGTAGATCACTGACATAATTTAATCCATTTTTAATCCACTACAACATGTGGAACATGGGGGTTGAATAATTTCCGATGGTACTATAGAATGTGCCCATCATGGTTGTATGGCCATTTGTCGGCCATACAACCATGCATTATAATAGTGCCTTTCTTTGTTTTCATCTTGATGAAAGCAGACATGCCCAACATTTGCTGTCACTCAAGAACTCAAAGAACAGCCTGCCCAATAATAATCAAATAATGGAAAAATACCAAATTTGCATTTTACTTTCTGTGACATATCAAAACTTTGCATAACATTCGCCGTGTGATAGAAACATAGCTTATGTAAAGGCACATTAAAAAACATTTCCTGCGAAAGAGGAGAAGCTTGCAAGTTCATTTTCACTACACTGTGGGATATCAATTAGGTTTTCAGACAGCATCTTTGGAAAGATGTTGCTTGGTGAACATCATAAGGTACGTATCCCACCAAAAGACTGTGGGGTGGGGGTGAGGTTGTTTATTCTTAAAGGCTCAAAGGGTTACAATATCATGGTTGACAGCAGGTTTGGCACTGGCACCTATTATTACATGTCTTTGAAGAGAAATTGATTTTGGGGATGGATTTAAGAGATATGGGTGCAGGATGCAGTCTGTGGGCTGCCAATTGCCTGACAGAAAAAGTGGCAGAATAACTGTCCTGATGGTTTGAAGACATGGCATGTATGCCTGGCCTTTTCTTGTGTGGATACTTTCTCAAAGAAGATGGGGGGATAAGGAGGCTGATCTGGACTATTGAGATGCAGCCATGAGAAACAGACTGGAGAATCTGTTGCCTTGCCAACCGATCCCCTCGGAGAGTGTGAGGGTTAAAATGTAAAAGAGTCTCTGCCAATGCAAATATAGGTTGCCATCTGTTTTCATTACAGTTCTTTGTCACATACTCTAAAACATGTAACAAAGTACTGTATGGTGGTGTAGGTGTTCAAATCAGTAGCCTTTGGCAGCATAATCTTGCTTTGATTTTTGATGCGAGAGTAATAGGCATAGCTGGAGAATAATGACAAAACCATCCGTTTCCTTCTCAAGCGAATGGGATACGATAACAAGAAAAGTCATGTAGGCTCTCCCATATCATTACAGGTATAACATATTTATTATTGGCACCCTAAGAATTAAACAAATCAATGTGTGTGTCCACACTGAGGACACATAGGAGCCTTTTAAGACCCAAACACCTTCAAATTATATAATAATAGTAATATAATTTTTTCAGTAGAATCTTGGTGATCTAGGAATTGAAGTTTATGTTAATGTTGCACTTGTTGCGAGTCACTCTACATAAAAGCATCAGCTATTGTAAATGCCTGAAATGTAAAACATAGAAATTCAATGCGTGCAATCAAGTCATGTGTTACACCAGCATAATCAGCAAGTGTAATTACATATCCTACAATGAATGTTAGCTCCCAATGGTCAAACCCAGATGGTACCAATTGTAACTCTACCTTCAAGTACTCTCTTTCCCAATTTCTGAGAAATTGGGCAAAGTTTTGTGGTCAACTTGTAACTGTAATTCTGTCTCAGACTATTCCTCTCCAGTTGAGCCAGCAGAGATATGGCCAAGGCAAGAAGACAGCAAACTTGTTGCTTAGGAACAGTGAGAAATAACCCTAACTTTTCTTGAAGCATCTGATCTTATCTCCCAGGGTGCGGGTAGTTGTTTCTGTGTGTGTGTGTGTGTGTGTGTGTTGCAGGGGGGGGTGGATTCAGGTTTAACAGAGGTTGTTTCTAGGCAACATGTTCACTGTTTTTTATTACATGAAAGTTGTTTGTTTTTCTGTTTTCCCATCTTTTTCTATTCATTATGGCCTGCCTTTTCATTAGTGCCATTCCTCCTCATTTAAACCGAACTAACTGATTCTCTGGTTTATGACCCAGGAAAACTCTTCGATGAACAAATGACAATAATAAAGAATGATTTATGCCTTCATAAACAGACCAAGAATCACAGACATTTCTTTAGTTTTACAGCATATGGAGCAGCATATACAGTTATATCCAAGATATTATTGCAGCACCACAATGATGTGGATGCACTTTGTTGCTGTGGGAAAAATAAATCTGTTCAATATGACAATGTAATATTAATCAATTAGTGTTGCTTTATGTGTTTGTCCTTGAGTAATTTAGCAACACTCTACACTAATAACTGCTGAGTGGAAAAACACCAAACACCTATTGTTTCACGCAGATATACAGCAAACGGAACAGTAACTAATTTACATGGTCTCTACATGTCTACACACACACACTCACACACACACACCACCAATTGTGCTGATGTCTTTTTAAGTAGAACCTCCTTGATTAAAGTTTTAATTGGCTGTGCGAGGTGTTTAATTAGTGGCTTTGAACTGGGTGTTTCTAGTGGAAGCCTGTGGCAGACTTTCTGTCTTGTCATACCCTAATTAAAAGCCTCCTTCCACCAAAGATGTGACCTCCACACCACCTAAACACAAACAGTTTCTGTGCCTGTGTGTGTCGTGTGCATGTGTGTGCGTTACATGGCAGACAACCGCTGCTTCCACCAACAGAGAGGGCTGCATGCAATCTCCTGTTAATTACCACCGACAGTCATCTGCCCTCGTAACCCATAACAGCACAGTACAGTATGGCACGTGTTTGATCAAATCACCCACCTATTTATAAGTCACAGTGACAATGGGGTCCCATGACACAATGCTGCGATGAACAAGCCCATGTGAGTCAAAGGTCCCATCTGGCACATACTGAGCTTCAGGGACACTTGATAGATTCCACTGAAATAAAATGTGACATTCTGCTTGACATTGAGACATTCAAAAATCTCTTCTTTCATAAAATTTTTAAAAATAAAATGGCAAGTAAATGAATAAAAAGGGAACTAGAAAACAAAAAAGCTAAAAGACAGCTCATACTTGTCTCAGTATATTTTAAAATGTCTGAAAAACCTTTGTAAGACATGTATTGTTCTAAATCTTCAATAGCGGGTGTTGATCTATTACATGAAATGTTCTAGAAATATCTTTTTATAAATATTGTAATGCTTTACAAATGTACACATCATAGAGTGTTCATAAAGAGTTGAACAGTTACAAGCATATTTAAACACCTCTAACTTAGTTTCACTGTTGATTAGAAAACCTAATGAAGCCTGGAAGCGAAACACATTCTCACATTGTTTGCTCCAATATTGACTTTTGCTCACTGAGTGAAATACTAAAGATATGAAAATAGTGAAATAAGTCTGAGGCATCTCAGTATGCATAAGAATGCTCTCATTGGTGTAGATAATTCTTCCTGTTCTCACCAGCAACTCGGACAAGCACCATCATCTACATTCTATAGTATATACACATTTTTATATATTTTGAGACATTTTTGATTGTTTAGTTTAGACCTGAAGTAAACCTTACACCATAGTGAGGGTGTCAATCTTTGTGTGCCAACTTCATAAACAAAACTGAAGTCCATGGCCCGATTTCGACCATAGCAATGACAAGGACAAAGACACTATATGGTTTTGAATAAGCTGGTATGTGAACAAAGGCTTGGCCAAAATCATCAGTTTGCACATCAAATAGTCCAAGACTGGAACAACTCAAACCTGCAGATCCCAAACTCACGTAAACCTTCGCAGGATGAGGTCTAGGATCAAGAGCCCTGGACTGAGATGTCTCTCTCTGTCACTGAGCTGAGCTTCCTCTTGCTGTCACACAAACACACAGCCTGTTAATCAGTTTGCCTTTGCAACCTCACAAGTGAATCGGCAACATCCACATTACCTAGAAACCATAAAGACTGAGCTGTGACACAGACAACTGATATAGATTTGAGCCATGGAAGGGGCAACTAAGAAGCCAGTCACTCAAAGTTCTTACAGTTCAATATGAGATCAGCTGCCTGAGGAAGAGCTTTGAGCTTGAAACATAGCTGCATGTACGTATATAAGCCTTTTCTGTGTTCGTCCCTTGCTCACTTATGTGCTTTTGTTCACTGGTGTGCTTATATGTACAATTAATCAATTTTAACTTTTTGCATTCAAGATTCCTGTCTTTCTGTTTATCTGTTTATATTTTATAATCTGTTTATATTTTGTATTTATCTTTGGTCTATGTTGAAGACCTTCCCCACTGTTTTTTATGTGGATATGAGATTTATCCTGGCCAGTATACTGTATTTTATTCAGACATTCATTTTTTTTTTTTTTTTGCATCAGGTAAGCAGCAGTTTATCCTACAATTAGACAGCGCCCTCTTTTGGAAGAACGATGAAACTGCATCTTTGAATATACCTTGTTAACTGGCCACTCTTATTTGAAGGCTTGGGCCACCCGCCAGAGGTTGAATTAATCTATATCTCAAAACTAACTAAAAAAAACCTAGTTATCCTCATCTCTGATCCCTAGTCTGCTTCAAGTATGCATTTACGTGAGGGTAATGCGTGTGTGTGTGTATCTACTGAACAAGTCTGTAGGTAATGTAAGCAGGGCCTACTTTTCCATTGTAATTAATGAAAGATCAGCGCCAGCGCTTTTTTCACAGGTCTTTGGTGGACACAGGGCCTTAATGTATGTAAAATAAGTCAAAATTGATGTGCAATTGGATGTCACATGCTTCTTAGGTGTGTGTGTGTGTGTGTGTGTGTGTGTGTGTGTGTGTGTGTGTGTGTGAGTGATATAGGCCTAAATGTTGTCTAACAGCCTTGAAGCATAATCCCACCACACGTCTTGATTGACTTGAGACTTGCCTCTAGTGACTTGTGTCTAAAACACATCAGTCCCCATGAATATTTGCATGGAAATTTGCATGAAAATTTGCATGGCGGCATGAAAATTCAATTCAGAGTTCCAAACTTTTGGTATTGGCTGATAAAGTACCGATGCAATCCATTACTTTTACTGAACAACATAGGCCAATTAGTTTGTGTTCATTAGACAAAAATGATTGAGATGTAATCTGGGTGAAAAAGTTGCTTTGGTTTGATTTCTGCTATGTTAAATGTGGCTTTATCATATTTCAGTCATGGGGAAACTGTCAGGTACCAATAGCAATTCCTTATATTTCAGAGAAGCGCAGTCTCAGATCAGCAGATCTTTTTACTGTTCCAAAGGCCAGATTAAAAACTAAAGGTGATGGAGCCTTTATAATCAGAACTCATGCCAGTATCATGACACAACTGTAATGAAGAAGCAAGTTATTAACCTAATATGTATACATAGGCACTGTGTTAGCGGAGTGTGAATGTATGCGTGTGTATGTGACTAGAAACGTTATTCCTTCGATTTCAAGATTGAATGCACTGGCAGGCAAGGATGAATTGTATCCTATGTTGCTCGTAAAGGTACTTACATTAACCTTCCCCTAAATTATTGTTGAACTACGTGTAGGCTTCCTCCTCGTCATCTATTGTAGCTTAGCAAATGCGTAATGTTAATTACCGTGCACTACGGTTACGGTGTAGGAGACTGGCCATTCATTTTCAACTTCCGTACACAACAAGCGGACAAGGACCCATATGGGTGTCTTTGTATTGCCAGTAGCGTTATTCTTGATCAATAAATAAAACCATAACATTTTCGTGAATGATACTCGGACTGTATTGAAAATGTTAGCCAAAAAATTAACATGTACCACACTGTTAGATTTTTGATTTACACAGCAATCACCGGTGAGTGATTTCAGATGCGTCTGTTGCAGCGAAGCCCTCAGTGGGCGGGTTTAATCACGTGACGTCACACGCCGGTGGTCGCTATGTGGCTCTGGAGGCCGACAGTGTTGTTTGGGTTGTTAGGGAGCAAAGGAGTCGTCAGAAGCATGGTGAGCATTTATCGAATGATAATATATATCTGCCTGTGTTTGTATGAAGTGGACAGTAATATTAATGTGTTAACTGAGGCCAGAATTATGAACGGCAGCCAGGTCAAACTTAGGACTCCTATTTTTAAATGCAGTGCAACGTGCAAATCGGTCCGATGTCGAATCAACTAGTTAGTGCTGCAGTCCCGTTAGCTAGCAAGGCACGTCACTGTGTCTGTGAAAGTACAAGACATAGGTCCAAGAAGAGAGAAATATCTTTCTTTTTAATCCAACGGTACTCTCTTCCAGTTAGACTAGTCTGCTGAGTCATGCTTGCTGAGTCACGCTTGTTCGGATATTGAATGCAAGTTGCTGCAATTCTTATTTATGAATGCGTACTTGCAAAGTGATTGCTGCACTGACGTTAGCTGAACTGTAACGGTGATGTTAGTTAAGGGAGCAAGCTAGTTGATAAATCATCGTTATAATTTATGGGCCAGCAGGCCTATCGAGCCCAACTCCAGGAATACAACAACATACCAGCACCTCTTAATCAAGGAGGTTCTATATTAACGTACTGGCCATAACTTCAGCTTCGTCTAGCCATATACCGTTAGATCACGATTTCAAAGTGTGTGTGTTTGTATGTGTGAGAGAGAAATCACTTGATTTCCTCTTTCCTATGCAATACGGAAGCGGCCCCATTCATTTGCCAACAATCTTAACTGTTAGATCTTCGATGTTCATTGTTTGCAATCTCCAGATTTTCCCTGCTTGGGATAAGACAGTCAGGTGCACTAACCGTGACTTTGCCAGTCCAAACCTGTCCAAACCACCGGTGATGGAAACATCATACAGAACAGAACTAGCAGCAAGATCAAGTGAAGGAAATTAATGGGGACACAAGTAAATAGGGCAAAGTGTTGTTTCACTTCCCTTGTTTCACCTCCTCTGAATCTTACTCAGATCTTTATTATGGTTGCACAAGGTTTTCCCCTTTGGTTTGCTTTCATGGACTTTACCCCTGATTAACCTGTACCATCTGATCTCTTTTTTTGGTTTCTCTTTCTCTTTCTCACACACGCATACACTTTTCATTCTTTCTTCTATGCAGTGTGCTCAGGTGGGAGATTGGCAGAGTGCCAAGTCAATCTACGAGTTCTCTGCTAAGGACATTGATGGCAATGAGGTGTCTCTTGAGAAATACAGGTAAAACACAGGCAGGAAGGCTAGCTGTGTCTCATAGTTATATAGTTATATCACCATAGATTCTCACTGTTATCTGTCCCTTCCATGCTGTTATCTTCCGTGCAGAGTAAGTAACAACAACATCCTCAGAGTGAAGAATCTCTATCAATCTTTCTATCAGCAACAGCAGTCATCCTCAGCATAACATAATATCATGTATCCCTATGCTTTAAACAATTGCGTCTTAATAATCAGTGACTTTACATAGAGATTAACAGAGCAGAGAGTAGAACATTTCACACAGCCAACAGACTTCACACATTTGGGATCAGTAGTTGGGGAAAATTATTTCCTCACTTTAACCTCTGTTTTTCTTTTTTTTTTCCTCTGCCAGAGGCTTTGTGTGTATCATCACTAATGTAGCCTCTAAATGAGGAAAGACCAGGGTAAACTACACTCAGCTAGAGGGAATGCACGCCTCCTATGCTGAGAAAGGTTTACGCATCCTGGCCTTCCCCTGCAACCAGTTTGGGGGACAGGTAAGGAATACCTTTTTATAATAACACAGTGGCTTCTATGCAAATAACAAATCTTTTTGTCATTTACACTGATCAAATGTCACAAGAATGTTGTCAGACCACTCTGACCCTTGAACTGTTTACTGTTGGTTGCTCGTCTTAAACCTCAGTTATCTTAAATAGAAGGCATTCCTTTGTGCAATGCAATGTTGTAACCTATTGTGTGCAGTGCAGCATTTTTGACCATAAGGTGAAAAGCTCAGGCAGGAGGGAGTAATTTGATTAATGTCCTGTTTTTGCACATTTCAAATTACATTGATTTGGTTAAAAGTGCTACAAGCCTGCTCCCCAGGTTCATATTTGAAATATGCAAATTATTTTGTACCTGGATAGTCTTTCAAGTATTTATACAAGTGCAAAAAGCCTTAGCAAATCTTTCGGCAGTATGGGCCTCTGAAACACAAGAAATAGTTCATACTGTCAGCTTTTCGACAGCTTTGACATGGTGTACCTTTATTAATACCTTTATTTCCAATTTTCTAACTTGGATTTGTCCCATCTCTCTGTCATGCAGGAGCCAGGCACTGATGCAGAGATTAAAGAGTTTGCCAAAGGTTTCAATGCAGAGTTTGACCTCTTCAGCAAGATTGAGGTGAACGGAGACAATGCTCACCCTCTCTGGAAGTGGATGAAGGCACAACCCAAGGGCAAGGGAACTCTGGGAAAGTAAGTTATTCTCCTCCTCCCACTGTTGTCTACTTACAAGAAGGCACATGACATTGCATATGTCAAATGAGTAAGGGCCAATGAAGGAACTGCACAAAAACTGACATGAGTCACTAAAAGGATGATTTTCTTTTGGGTTGTAGAGTAGCCTAACCATTCAGGCCCTGTGCTCTATATCATGAGAAGCAATTTTGTTTCCACCTCACCTCACCTCATGTTCCCCCATTGCAATATATCTGTCAGAAGTTTAATTGTTTTCCTTGCAAAAGCAGCAGGAAGCAGTCAGCTCAGAATGAATGTGCCTTTAACGGCAGGCATACCCCATACACCATAATCATGCGCTCTCGCTCCCTAGCAACAAAGTTAAGAGCAGTGGCACACATGCAATTTCGTATGCAAAATTAAGCAATGTGGTTGAAATACGTTTCAGAACAGTGCTGCCCAGAGGATGCCAAGTGCAAATCATCATGACTTCAGTTGTTGTGTTTAGAAACCAATATGAATACATTAAATTTTCAGTGTAGTATTTTAGAGTCCCGTTAGCCTGCTGGGGGTTCTCTTCGGCTGGCAGGCTGCCGGGGCTGGACTATGGTAGAGGAAACCCTGTAGTGGCAAGGCTGCACCTTTTTGTAATGGTTGTTACTCCATCCTCTTAAACCATTTTCTCCCTCTTTGTTTGCCCCATGCCTGGGGGGAGACTGTAAAATGTCATAACAGCTGACAGTAAATTTGTTTTAAAGTCATTGCAGTCTCAGTGGTTTGTGTTCTGATGAGCTTTCCTCTCTCCACAGTAACATCAAATGGAACTTCACAAAGGTAACTCGCTAGTATAGTTGGTATCATTACTTTTTAGATCCATCTCCATTCAGATGTGTTTAAGACTCGCTAAATGATCGTTCTGCTACAACTGTATGTGGAATTCATGTGCTAATGATTTGTTGTTTTATTCCCCTGCAGTTTCTCATAAATAGAGAAGGACTGGTAGTGAAGAGATACGGCCCAACAGATGATCCCAGTGTGAGTATCATTCATAGTCTGTTTGATAACATTTCTACTTGAAGCAAAATATTGTCCTTTACTTAGCTTGAGCCTTCCAGATGATGCTGGTGGATATGGATAGTAGTTTCTTCTTTAAAACATCACTCATCTGGTGGTGTCATTGACCATACGAGTATTAAAGTTGTAATGCTGCACTTCTCATTGGAGAGGCTGACCCCTAGGGGTTTATTCAGGAAACTTGCTCATTGTTGCATGCTCATGTGTCTCGATTTATGTTGCTATGGAGAACGATAAGAATAAAAAACTGTATACATTCCAAAGCTTGAAATTGTGCTATATAAATAAATAAATAAACTTGACCTTGAAATGTGTTTACATGACGCCACATTGATCCTCTGTTGTGTATGAGCAGAGTTGGGCCTCTGTCCATGGTGCTGCAACGGAGCAATTCTCAGTCCTCCATTGTTGTCTAACTCCTGTTTATTTCTCCCTGCAGGTGGTGGAGAAGGACCTGCCCACATACCTGTAATACTGCTGTTTCTCATGTGCTTGTCTGACCCCTGACCTCTCCTATGGACTGCTGGGTATTGGTGGGTGTGTCTGGACCAGTGACGGCCTGTCTGTAAACCCACCTGTGGGGAGGGCAGGCCTGATGATCCCTAGCGTGCAACTAACCCCCAGAACCACCCACACAGTACCCTGCATGAACATAGGAGCGGACGCCTGCCAGACATGGTCACTAGTCATCCAGAGCAGAGACCCTCACAGCTTATTGTCAGATACTCAGCCATCCCTTTCCTAATAATAATGAATGCCATGTAATCCTTTCTGAATGTGTTCCTCAATGTTCAGTCACAATTTGTCAATGTGTAAACAGGCATGAATTTGCTGTAGTGACACAGGCTGCCATAGCTTTCCCATCTTTCTCAAATGTAATGCTACTGATAATATTATTTGCACTGAACTTATCATAGACCCATTCTGCTGTCTGAAGTTCATGTTTCTCCTTTTTCATTTGATGAAGTTAGAAAATAAATTGTCTCCTACATGTGTATGAGTTTGTCAATTTGTATGTGCTTATTAAACCTAACCTGAGCCATGGTAATGGTAACCTGTTGGCGATCTTTTATATTATTGTAGTAGCCTATTATGTTGTGCATGGATTACGGATCATGCAGTTCAGTTTGAACCACAGCATGATTAGTGTTCGGTGGTAACGTGTTGTTCTGTAATGCGTTACAGTTACTTTCCCCAGTAACTAGTAGTGTGCCCCATTAGGTAACAGCAGTAGGTAATATTACAGGTACTAATAAAAAAAATCGTTACTGTTAGCATCTCCTCTAAATATGAGGTTGAAGTTAAATTATCCCAAAGCTATATCCCATATAACCCGATTCAATTTTATCATAGCGTTCGTACTCTCATATAGTTTAGAAAAGGTTTACTTGCTGTGAATGCAAGTATTCTCACTACTTAAAAGGATGGCAAGACATATACAGTCTTTACCCTGATCATTACCACAGAAGCACAGAGAAGAGCAACTGGGTTACCCAAATTACTCATACAATCGCCAATTTGGGGTGTGTAACGTAAAAGTATTACAAAAATAATAAAGTGTCACGGATTGCTTCTCCAATGGAATAATAAATAGGGCTCAAAGTAATGACATTACGTATGAAATGCACAGTGTAGCGAGTATAAGTTACTTTTTGAGTAACGAGGCCAACATGATGATGCTGTAGCGGCAGGCGCATATCCGTCCGTGCGTGAGAATGACGCACCGCAGCTGAGATGAAGCACCGCTGGCTCTGGACGTGACTGACACGGCCCGCTACACACAACGACAAATACAGATCCGGAAAATTATGTAGTCGGCAATTCGATTCTAATGTTCAAGCAGTTGACATGAGAAGGAGTCCAAATCGTGTCCACGCGCATACCACCGCATCGGATTCTCATTGACGAAGGACACGGCTGCGCGTCGTCGTCGGGAACCGGGAGATGGACGAGACGACTGCGGTAACCGGGGAGGGCGGGAGACCGAGCGAGGCAGCGGCCGCCGGCCTCTCTCTACAGCTGGACCTGGGGGACACCGGTTCGTATGCATTCCCTCCTGTAACAGCTGCTTTAATTTATTTCTGGACAACGACAAATGGTCGCATCGTGTTATCATTTGAAGCCCAGTTGCCAATGACAGCAGGTGCATTGGGGATAGGAAGTTGGGACCAAGTGGCCAATACTATCTGAAAGGTGAACCTTGATGAATCAAGATCGGCAAGACAGGCTTATGATCATAGCCTCTGTATGTGACAGGTCAGGGTTTGTCGTTAGTCGTGTTCATCATAAATACACACGTGGCACATACACACACACACACACACACACACACACACACAGAAAAGGCTAGACTATATGGCGAAACAGAGATTTAGTGTTAGGATTTTAAAGATATTTTGCCACTGAGGCAGAGTGAAGAGTGTAGTCAGAGAAACCTAAGCTGTGCAAATGAATAATGAATAGCTGGATTAGATAACAACAGTGTCAAGATTCAAGTCACTACTGCTCTGTTGTAAATGGCCTACAGTGTCAGTCAGCTCACCACAGGCTGGCACAAAAACAAGGTGCACATTTGGGAGGCGTTATAGACACCCAAGCAGCTAACTAGAGTCCCCACAACAACTGATTTATTGCTCTGACACAGAGACTAGCTGTTGTGGGATATGCTATGATGGCTGCATCAACTGCACCTCATTTGTACCCACATCATCAGCAGCAGCTGCCTATATGCAAACCCCCTCACACACTGGGCTGCCCATTAGCCACTATAATCATCTTATCAGCACACACACACACACACACACACACACACACACATGCTATAGTGGTAGCTGGCATCTGCTCCACTCTTCAATCTCCATCCCTCTTCATATTTCTTTCCGTCTCCCTCTTTACCTCCCTCTTCCCTACTAAATCTGAAGAGTGCTTTATGTAATCTGATATGGCATTATAACATAAACCAGACACGAAGCCCCGGTGGGTATCAGCAACTCAAAGCATTGCTGTGAATGTCATGGCTACAAATGCGATGGGACACGCGTGACATGTTTATATTTATTTCGTTCTTCAGGAAATTCTGTCCAGACTTAGAGTTACAATAAGAGGTACGAGGCAGATGTTGCCCTCATCTTTGAGTGCTATAATCTCTCTAATATAGAGAGTGGTGTTGTAGCTCCAACAAGTTGTCTTTGCGTGTGTGTGTGTGTGTGTGTGTGTGTGTGTGTGTGTGTGTGTGTGTGTGTGTGCGCACGCATACATGTGTGCAGCTCCACTGGATGATTGTGCACAGATTATCAGATGTATCCAGAGGCTGGTGGCATTGTACTTGTGTGTGTGTGGAGAGAGTGAAACCTTTCCATTCTCGGGGCACCAGGAGCGTCTTCTCTTCTGTTTAGTGTCATATTAATGTCACAGCAACAGGCCGCCATTTTCTCAGCTGACAAGGGAGAGGTCTAATCCTCTTTACTCTGACACACACACACACACACACGCACACACACACACACACAGGCCTCCAGGCATACTTCTCCTAACACTGAGACGATTACTAGAATGTACGTTCCAATGAAACGTTCAGGAAATGTACAGTAAACTCTACAGTGTTACTACACTAACACAGTCACATATGATGTTCAAAACAAATGGGCCTGAAGCCTCTTATAGACCAACATGTAGTAACCAGACAGTGACAGCTACAGTGAGGGTGTCCTGTTGTTGTCTGCAGCTCATTGGCACATTATTCTGGCCTGACCCTAATCCTACCGGCACTGTTTGTTTGTGCGGTCGACCCAGGATGCTCCTCATTGTTCTGCCTGATAGGCTTCGATGCAGCATTAATCTGCAGGTTACAGGTGTACAAAAGAATCAGAGAAAGCAATGTCATTTTCAGGGTCCACTCACCTTTGTTGATGCACTTGCACCTTTGAGTTTGTCACTCTGCATTTGTGTTAATAAATTGATTATTTTGGCTAGATTTTTGTTCAGCTAATTTTTTGCAGTGTGCGGAATAAGTCTGACTTTTTTACTTTTTACTTCACCTGAATTTGTTCCATGCATCCACAACAACATCAGAGCACAACGACATTCTTATATATTTTTCACCTCACCTTTGGCAATTTTCATTCATTCAGGCAGAAGGAATACAGAGGGGGAGCCGGAGTAGGGGAGGCACAGGACAGAAAGCTCTGGTGGGATTTGAGCCTTAGTCAGCAGCGGCCTTAACTGCATGACTATCCTGCCACACTAATGTCGGGGTTTTTAATCAAACATGCTGCATATCCATTTGGATTTTTGACAATTCACACTGACTCATGTATTTTGTTCACTTAATCTACTGAATGTGTACAAATAGCCTTCATAAAAGTACCATCTAATATGACTACTCTTGCATTGTTGTGGCACTCAAACTGCCAGTTTTGTTCTATTTTCAATTGTCAGAATGAACAAATAATGATATGGAACCAGTCATCTGGGACACGAAAAGAAGAAAAACCGCTACCATTTGCCTATTCAATTCAATATTACATTTGTTATTAAATCAAATAGGTCAGTGTTTCTTAACCCAGTCCTCAAGTACCTCTAGTCTTGCACAACTGATTCAGTTAAGTCATAAGAAAGTGTGGCCCTTAACTGAATCAGGTGTGCAAGAGTTAACACTGCAGGATAGGGGGGGTACTTAAGGACTGGGTTGAAAAACACTGAAATAGGTTATGTGGCCACTGTACTACTAATAAAATATAGATGCATGACAGAGGGACTCTACAATGTATGGAGTACTACTACTGTGTGAAGTGTTTTCTGTTGTGCTTCAGAAACAGCAACATCTGCTGTGTGTTGTACTTGAGCATGGCTTAAAAATATATTATCCCTGCTCTGTCAGTGGCAGCATCCCTTATCCTCACCCTCAGATGACCTGGAGATTAGTATGACAATGTAAGACAAGTAGTCTTTGAACAGTCTTTGAAGACAAGTAGTATTGTGAATTGTATGGTTTGCCTCTTCTCTCTCTCTCTCTGTCTCTCCCCCTCACCTTCTCCATCCACTTCACCTTCCTTAATGCTCTCTCGTTCTCTTTTAGTCCAGTTGCATCCTTAGTGTCAGTGGCGCCTCCTAATCCTCATTTGTGATTGGCTGCTGATGATTGTCTTGAGGCATCAGCCAATGGCAGCTCGACCAGATTAGGGCGGAAGTCAATCCAATAGAGTTTCACCTTGTAAAAAAACAAATCTGGCTGCTCCAGGAATAGAAAACATTGACTGCACCTCACAGCAGTCTGTGATTGCTGATTCTCAGATTTTGGTTTCTCCTGGTATTTACTTCTTTTTTTTTCTTTTGCTGGATTATCAAAAAATTAGTAACCTGCAGACACTGAAGCCTTCTGCAGGTGAGTGAACCTCCAAGCCAGTTGGGATGAACTTGATGAAGTTATCATATGTGTGGATAAATAAAGTTGCTGGATGTAGAATGAGATGGTTCTTCGTTTCAAATAAATCTGTATGTAGTTAATTTTACATCCTTTTTAGTTGAGTGATGAATTAAATATGCATGATATTGACTTTATACATCGTACCTTTATAACAACATATAGGTTGTTGGTTTGCAGCTTCTACGTTTGTCATGGTGCTGGTTTCCTTGCGAGGTATCCCTTGATAGTCGTTCATGATATCTATGCAGGTTTCCTCTGACTCTAATAATCTGAACCACAGATTGTGGGACCATGAAGTAGGACTGGCACATCGGGGCACCTGCAGAACAAATCAGGGGATCCCATTTGTAACTAGGGATAATTTTTACCCCAATAAATGTAGCAGAAGATGAGAGATACTTGTATCAGTTAGCCTGCTGTTGAGGATAGTAGTCTGTGCCTATGCAGACCTGTTTCATACTTGACCTACCATGGCTCAAACCTGCGTGGTTAATGCCCACCAAGATGGCATTCCTTGCTAAATCATAAATTGCTACGTCACACTAAATGATGTGCTGATGAATACTCCTCTCAACCTGTCTGTTTCTCATATGTCTACTCTTCTTTCTCTGGCTGTCCACAGATCCAGCCAAGAGGGCTCAGATAACAGAGGTGAGAGGCTTCTTCACAGTATACACCTCTCTCTCTCTCTCTTTCTCCATCTCTATCTCTCCCTCTTTGTGTGTGTGTGTGTGTATATAGGTTTGCCTGTACAGAATCTTTCCATATATCCTTGTAAGGGACAACACCCGCACATATATCACACACATATTTGCTTTTTTCCCCTCTCTCTCTCCCTTTGCCAGATGCCGTCCCCATTCGGAGTGGGCGCAGCCCATGAGAAGAAGATCGGCCACAGGAGAGTGGACGCCTCTGGAGAGACAACATACAAGAAGGTAGGCTTTTTCTTCTTCTTCCTGTTCTCTCTCTCTCTCTCTCTCTCTCTCTCTCTCTCTCTCTCCCTCCCTCCTTCAGTTTCCTCCCTTTCTCAGTGTCTGAGCCCCATTCATCCCCATCTCTCTCTCCTTCCCCTTGGATCTCTTTTTTTTCTCATTTGTTGTCTACCCTCCCATCTCCCCCACATCTCCTATTTTTTCTCCTCGAATCCAGTGTGTATATATGCATCTTAAGCACTGTTTGTAGGTCTGCTTGGCCTCACAATTGTCCTTTTCTCTGCTTGCCCCCTCTAGACCACATCCTCTGCCTTGAAAGGGGCCATCCAGCTGGGTATTGGATACACTGTTGGCAACCTCAGCTCCAAGCCTGAGCGAGATGTGCTGATGCAGGACTTCTACGTGGTCGAAAGCATCTTCTTCCCCAGGTGTGTTTGTGTGAATGCGCGTTTTTGTTTATGTGTATATGCATCGTGTATAGGCAGCATCTAATATAATCTCTCTCCCTCTTTCTGGACCCTTGCTCTTGACCCCACCTTGCTCCCTGCAGTGAGGGCAGCAACCTCACTCCAGCCCACCACTACCCAGACTTCAGGTTTAAAACCTACGCCCCTGTTGCCTTCCGCTACTTCCGAGAGCTTTTTGGGATCCGACCGGATGACTACCTGGTGAGATATATATTTTAATATATAGTTATATCAGTATATTATATTATATATTATATATTATATATCAGTTGCTCCAGAAGATCTCATAGTATTAGTTAGCACCCTATTAATTTGTTGTAATTATCCTGAACGGGTCAATACCTTCCAATTCAAAAACAGCTAGAATGCTGTTAATCGCTTAATGGAACTAGAGCCTATAAGACATCGTTTGGGGCAATGTAGGTGGGCCCAATTGTGTTGACATTATGCTGTGGAAATACACAGAGATCTGACTAACAATTGGACACTTTTTTGTTTTGTTTCACTCGGTTGTTATAATTCATTTGATGGGATAGTAGTGTAGCAGATACTATATGTAGCAGATACTATATGATGATAGTACTACATGGGCTAAATATAGATTTGTATGAAGGGATGAAGTTCCCTCTGACTGATCATCCTGTGGGGTTATCAAGGAAAACCTGATCCCCTGCCACATCCACGTTCTGCTGCTCTGAGGATAAGCATTAAACACCCACACATATATACACACACTCACACAGACAAAGACAAGCATGCACACACAGATACACATGAAATTATTACTGCACATGTCTTCACATATCTCGCATGCAAGGGTGCGCACACACACAGACACACACAGACACACACACACACACACACACACACACACACAGACATACAGTGCACTCAGTCACACGTTTAAGCTCACATTCTACCTGTGCCAGATGGAGATTAGTGGACTAAACCTTTCTTTTTTAAGCTCCAAGTGATGGCAGCAGACAGTCTCAGTCAGAGGGCTGACTGTGTTTTCGTTGGCTGTGTGTGGCTGGGTGTGGTGTGTGGGTGGGTGTGTGGGTGTGAGTGGGTGTCCGCACGTGTGTCCGCACATGTGTGTCTCTGTCTGTTGCTTGTTTGTGTGTGTGTGTGTGTGTGTGTGTGTGTGTGTGTGCATTCGATTGACTAAGCTGTAAGAATTATTATAGTATTAATAGTATTAATTAATACTATGTTATACTAATCCAACACAAGAGATGTGCACTTGTCATACTCATACATACATCATGAATGGACATGCAAAATCATTATCATACTCTGAGTTGATCTCAACAATTAGGAAGCGTCTGTATCGGTCCACTTTACAGAGAGTTATTCTTACACTTGTAAAAGCATATGCCCTTTAACCCACATTTCACAACACAAAATAGTAATGTAACCTCCATTAACACTGCAGGGTGTAAGTGCAGTAATGCACAATTTACTCTCCTAGATTTCTAAATCATTCCGCCCAACCACCCCTACGATGTCTATCCGTAGCCAGTAGTATACACACATACAGTAATAAGTAATCAAACTCTTTTATTGCAGTGTAGTGCAGGCATCATCAAAAATGATTGTTTTTGATTGTAGAGTCCCTTTTACTGCTGATGAGCATGTGAGTGGGCATGTATTATTGGCTTGACCATTTGGTAACTCTATTGGAGATTCTATTGGAGCCAACATTTTGAGACTATACGATATTAGCCTGTACTGTCTATGAAGTGTTAACAGTATTCTAAAGCCTTAGCATGCACCACAGCAAAGTACAAAAATACAGAATGCACTACTCATTATAAAATTGTAATTTCAAAAAGCCTCTTTGCCAAAAGGTCAGACTATTCCTTTAAGACTGGTTCACTTGTTATAGTTCCTCTGATGTTCTATATAAAGAATCTTTTGTGATTTTGGGTCAAGTTTTTATTTTGTAGGATATGTGTCAGTGATCCCTGTGTATGATACTAAACTGGTTTAAATGTTAAAATAGGTTCTTCTGTGTCTCTGTGTCTAGTATTCTCTATGTAACGAGCCATTGATTGAGTTGTCAAATCCGGGGGCAAGCGGCTCCATATTCTATGTGACCTGTGATGACGAGTTCATCATCAAAACTGTCCAGCACAAGGAGGCTGAGTTTCTGCAGAAACTACTTCCTGGATACTATATGGTGAGTCAAATCAAGCCCCTCCCTCATCAGAATAATCTCAGTAACTTTGGGAAACTAGTTATTGCAGAAGCCCCATTTTTACTCCATGCACAGCAAATATTTAATTTCTACGGAATTAATTTTCATCCTTTGGAAAATGCAAGGAGTCATAATCCAGTTGATTGAAAGACAGATTTTGTAATACAATGTGCCCATTCAGAGACTTGAGAAACATTAGGCTGCAGTCGGGTGCCTGCATGTGTATTTGTGTGAGAGCAAGACAGTGTTTTAAGCTACTGGTCATTCTCATCCTCTTTATCCGACCCCCTGTTGTTGACTCTGGTCAGCAGTGACGCTAGCCAGTAGCTTTGTGCTAGACAAAAGGAGAGAGGTTGTGCCTGGCCACGACCCGCGCTAAGCACTCCTTAACAGGTTAAGCATGCACATGATAGGGACAGGCGGGCCGAGGCCTGCAGGTGAGTCACGCTGTCTGGCAGGTGAACGGGACTGGGGCCAAGTTACTGATAGCCCTGCAAGCAGAAATACCCTACAAGTCTTATTATCAATCATTATACAGTACCTTTTCCACCTTCACCTCTTCCTCTCCTCCCTGCCTCCTCTACTTCTGCCTCTCTCCAGAACTTGAACCAGAACCCCCGGACTTTACTGCCAAAGTTCTTTGGCCTCTACTGCGTCCAGTCTGGGGGCAAGAACATCAGGATTGTTGTGATGAACAATGTTTTGCCCCGCGCCGTACGCATGCACCTCAAGTTCGACCTGAAGGGCTCCACCTACAAGAGGCGAGCGTCCAAGAAGGAGAGGGAGAAGTCCAGGCCCACCTTTAAAGACCTGGACTTCCTGAACGATGTTCCTGAAGGTCTCAATCTGGACCAGGACACATACAGCGCCCTGGTCAAAACCCTGCAGAGAGACTGTCTGGTGAGAGAGAGAAGGGGGGTAGGGATGGAGGAATGGAATGGGAAGAGATGAGGAGAGGGTGAGGTTGGGAATAGAGGGGGCTAGTTTAGACTAGGGATATCTTTGGAATTGCAATTTATTGTTTTTTTCTTCACCTAAAACTTGTCTTATTGTGTGAAAAAGTGTCCATACTTGTCCCCATTTTTAAATGCAAAGCACCTCATGGATCCAGAAAGTAACTCATTCACATATTAGCCTATGTTCCCCTAGTGTGGTACTGTGTGTCCTTGTTCATAGAAATAGCTTGTTAGCACAGTTTGCATTTCTTATTTTAACAAAGCGGCACGGCTGGTAAATAAATAGAATAACTGTGATACAAGCGGACCAGATATTGCTTTCAGGCTATCTAGAAAGACTGATGAGAGAGAAAAGGGCAAGGAGAAAGCGATTGAAAGATAAAATAAGGGAGTAGAGGAATGTAGGGAAGGTAGGAGTAGGGAGTGGATTGGAAAGATGTGAGCATGTGTTATGCTTATGCTAAATGCTAACCCGGCTGGAAAATAAATTCCACACATAAAAATGTTGTGACTTTCTGGTCAGTGTAGAAAATGTCTTGAAAAAATCATGTATGTGTTGCGTGCCAGGTCCTGGAGAGTTTTAAGATCATGGACTACAGTTTGCTGCTCGGGGTCCACAACCAGACCCAGGCGGAGAGAGACCAGCAGGCCCAGGGTTCACCTGCAGTGGGAGACGAGAAGAAGCCTGCAGCCCAGAGAGCCTTGTACTCCACTGCCATGGAGTCTATACAGGGAGGCTCCACATGCAGGGACACACTGGACCACGATGACACGTAAGTCACACACACAGCAACGTATTCATGTACACAGACACATGCATACACACACACACACACACACACACACACCATTTCATGATGTATGCTCAGCAGATCATTAAATTAAAGTCACACCTTCTTCCTCTGTGTCCAGTATGGGTGGTATTCCAGCCGTGGGTGGCAAAGGAGAGCGCCTCCTGCTGTTCATTGGAATCATTGACATCCTACAGTCCTACAGGTACACATCACTGTTGGCTTTACAGGTGCTATAAAGGTATAGCATTTTAATATCAAATCAACACTGCATCAATTATGAAACATTGATATAATTACTATAAACAAACGAGACCATCGCAGAGAAGATTGCAGCCTCTACCAGCCTAAGCTTTCAGAGTTTCTCACAATGCCAGATGGCAGAATCAGTGAAAGGCCGATGGAAAAATCACTTCCAACATGTTTATCCTCTTTAATAAACCGAGGCCAAGTAGCAGCATCCTCGGCCTGAAGAAACAGGGTTTATGGGACATGTGGTCTTAATTTTGAGAAACACAAGCACTAAAAATACCAATGGCCAGTTGCATATACAAAGGTATCACAATTTATTTTACTAATTATATATTAGTGTTTAATAATGCTACACGTAGCACCTTTAACACCTACTAACCCAGTGGTTCTCAACCTTTTTGGCTCGTGACCCCTTAAAACACAGTGATGCCTACTTGCAACCCCCCCATTTCAGGCTGCATATGCAGAGTGATAAATAGTTCAGCCTTTTCTCTTTTCAGGTGTTGCTTCATTTGATTGTCAGAGGAAGCCTAGAGGCTGAAAACTAATCAGTATTTCACGAGAAAAGTAAAAAAGAATTGCGAAAAATCTGAAAAAATTGACATGATAATAAATTTGTATAGTAGATATAGTAGAACATATTAAGTGACAGGTTTAAATGCACAAAAAATGTATTTTCTCACACTGGCATCAGATCTTCTATCAGAAAGGAGGAAAAAGTAATTCAGACACAAATTGAAATAAATATACAGCCATAGGAGACACATAACCTCTATTTTCACAGCAAGTGTGGCTATAGAGAGATGTGAGAGGCCTATCATAAAATCTGATCTTTTGAATCAGATCTATTAATCATGCCAAAATGACAAGTGGAGCCATAGCTACTGATCCCACCCTCTCTTGCCCGCTAATAACAATGAGTCATTGAATGAGTTGAATGAAATCATTTAATTTCTTGTCTGACAGGATGATTAAGAAACTGGAGCACTCGTGGAAGTCCCTCATCCATGACGGAGTGAGTAGCTTTCACATAATTGATAAAAGTCTGTCCAAGCAAACCACACCTAGTTAAGCCAGATCAGAATGAGCTGAGCTGTTTCATAGCGGTTTGGTCATGCGTGTGTGAAGTTACAGAAACTGTTTGGGCAGGACATTCAGTCAGCATCTGATAGGCGCTGTGAAAAGGCCTCTGCTGCTCCTACCGCTCTCTGCTGCTCTGCTTACAGTTGAATAATTCAGCAAACACGCATCAATGAGTCATGCTTTCTGTCTCTCTCTCTCTATCTTGCCCTCTTTGTTGCTCTGACTCTTCACATGTCTCTTTTCCTCTGTTCTCTCTTTGTTTTCTCTTTTTCTCTCTTTTCTCTCAGGACACAGTGTCGGTTCACAGACCTGGTTTCTACGCTGAAAGGTTCTACAAATTCTGCAGCTCCACTGTGTTCAGGAAGAGTTGCTGTGAGTTTACACATGAGCATGAGCCACACTCTCATACGTTACGCTCGATAACAACAATATTAATGAAGGAATTTTTTTGTTTTCTTTTGTATTAATTATCATGACATCTTACTTTTTTTTGAATGAGCGTACTAGTAACCTGTCCTCTGCCCTCTGCACTCACAGCACTGCGGTCGTCTCCGTCTAAGAGGGGGCGAGGGGCTCTGTCCATGTCCAAGAACAGTGGTCCTGGAGCAGGCTCGTCGGGCGGCCAGCGTCCCTCAGTGAGTGACGAGAGGCAGGAAAACCTGGACAACTTGGAGAACTTACGAGGAGCTCGTGGCTTCCCCATGCTGGAGGACGACGGTACGACTTCTTGTAAACTCCGTTACACTAGACTGTATTCGAGATGAAATGAGGCGATATATCCAGGAAAAAATTCCCCACAGGGATCATTAAAGGTTCTCCTGATTTCATAGCAAGTGAAAATGGCACGCTCAACTTATTAAGCTAACCTTGTTATTATTTAACCTGGCACCCTACTAGATTTGGCTGTTTGGAGTTGACTGTGCCATTTTCATTTTCTATGAGGTGATGAGGAGCATGACAGCTCGAAATGTCACTTAGTGGTATTAATAAAATAGACCTCTGGGAGCTATACAGTGTGCAGACTCCATCTACTATGTCCTGTTTTCTGTCTGGCACCTGTTGACATACAGGATGTGCCTGTTTTTCACTCGTTCTCCATGAAATGAGGTGCACCTTTAATGATCCCTGTGGGGAAATTGCATTGTTGTGGCAGCAGAATCAAAGTAAAAAAAACAACAAATCAAGACTAGATATAGATAGATATAGCAGAACAGGAAGAGAGCAAGGTGTTCACACCAATACAATAAATAAAGGTGCTATAATACATGCAATAAAGGCAAAGAGGATAAGCAGCATCCTTGCCTTGCTACCAAAACTTTTACAGATACAAGGGCAGTCAACCAGTACACAGATATACAGTTCAGTTCAAGGTCATATGTGCAGGGTGTGCAAAAGCAAATGTTCATCATTTACAGTTACTGTCTGTATCTCCAAAATGTCAACTTTTCAGGAACTAAGAAAAACAGCCTTGTTTTAGCTTGATCACAATGCATTTCTGACTTTAGCCTTTGAATTTTCTTTTGGTTTCATAAGCCCAAGAGGTCGGAGAATTTTCTCAACCCTCTGAGGAGCTTGTAATCCTTCAACTGAAGTGAAAACATGAAAATCACCAAAATTGGAGTTACATGGTTTTCACAGGACAACAGCGATATGAGGTGTATAGGTGTATAGTCCAGCTGAGCGTAGAAGCAGGACAGTAGTATGCTCCATGGTACAAACACTGATACTTTCTGTTGCTCAGATATTTTACTATGACTGATTCTGTTAAAGCACCGCATTTCCTCATCTTGCCACATCACGCATCACATTTCAGACCTCACAATCTATTTATATCTGTCATTTTATTATGCTAATCAGGGAGAGAGCTGCCCTGCACGCCTCCTTCCTTTGAAGATGCCACCACAGTATCCATCGCTACCACCCTCTCCTCCAACAACTCCTTACCCACCACCCCCTTCGACACGCCGGAGCACCCACGCTACAGGAGGCAAATGCACTCCCCAAGTGTGGTCAGGTGAGCATCATCATCTGAATATGCAGTGTCATATCCAATCAGTACAAAGACATAAAGACACAAAGCAGCATTGCATTCACTCACCAAATAGCTTCTGCTGCTTCTCACCATAACGCTCTTTCCTTGCCTTGCTGATGTCACATCCTGTGTTGTCCCATGTGCTTCCAGGTCACAACAGGAGGTAGTTGAGGTGCATGAGGAAAAGCAGGAGACCATTACAGTGGAGGTGGAGCTCAGGTATACACACACACACACACACACACACACACACACACACATAGCATCCATAGCTCCCTGTGTGACAGTGTTTTGACAGCGTCTCTTCTCTTGCTTCTCACAGTAAAGTCCCAAAGAGCACGGAGCTCACACAGATGACAGAAGTGACGTCGTCCACCTCGTCCTCTGCCATCCCTTCATCCTCCCCTCCCTCTATTGGTCCACCCTCAGCACATGCCTCCTCCACCCTTCCTCCTTCCTCCGTCTCTGCCGCTCCCAGCGCTCCCTCGTCCGGCCAACCGCCCTCCACCCTTCCTTCATCCGTCCATCCGTCCGCTGATCCCTTCACTTCTGCCGCAGCTGCCCAGTCCTCCACTCTTTCCTCTCCGATCCCTCGTTCGGCCCCTCCATCCTCCACTCGTCATTCTTCAATAACTCCTTCCGCTCTAAAAACCTCCACTCTCCCTCCCGCCTCAGCATTTACTCCCATCCGCCCCGCGGCTCCTCACTCCTCCGCCCTCAGCTCCTCTCACCTGCCCTCCACCCCTCCCTCCTCCCTCCCACCGAGCCCCCAGGTGCCCCGGCAAGCGTCGCACACACCGTCCAATCAGCTGTCTGTGTCCAGCAGCCACAACTCCTTGGATGGGGAGGTGCAGGTTTCCGACATCTACTTTGTAAGTCTCTCCCACTGTTGTGTGGGGTTTTTTGTTTTTTTGAGGATTTTGAAACTGAGATAATAGGCCTGTTTCGCATGACTGAACCAAACCAAACTGAGCTGTAAAGTGAACTGCCTCCAGCCTGGGGACACACTAGAAGACTTTTAAGGTCCTGACCGCTTTTGAAAACACTTTGCATCATACACATAACAACGGATTTCACAGATTTTGTTGTCTTTCAGTCGTGCTCACGGTCACACTAGACAATCAGGCAAGGACGGGGTTTCACACATTTAACAACATTTAACGACTTTTGTCAAATAAGCCCCGTCCTGATAATTTTATATTATCGGGGCAGCTCAGATCAGTCTGCAAGTCGATTGGGATGGTTGATATTGAATCTGTGGACTCCTCACACAACCAGATCATCTTTGCAGACCCTCTGACCCAACCAAGCCTCGGAGCAGGGTTTCCTCTCCTGATTTTCTGGCTGGCCAAATATGGTGTTAATCGGCCCAATAATCCTCTAGTGTGCCCCCAGCCTCACTCAGATAAACTCATTGAAACCTTAAAAAATCCCTCATGAAAATCAACCTTCATGACTGCTAACTGTTTCATTAAGGATCTAATATGTGAACAGCACCATGCATTTTTTTTATTTTATTATTGGGTCAGTACAGTTCAGGCATCGTTTGGCACTGTTGTTTTAATGTCAGTCCTCTTCCAGAGAGTAAAGATGCTTTTTCCTCTCTCTGTTTTTGTCCGGCTTACTGGGTCTCTTCCAGTGGCCCAGTCAGGACAGCGTGGTAGAGTTATGAGGGTGAGGGGGGGAGGGTGTGTGTTGGAGTGTGCATGTAATATGGGGTGCTTTCACTGACCAAAATGTATTTTCTTTCTGGAGCACGAGGCTGTCACCAGTCATAGTTCATGCTTTTGAATGTATCAGCAATACATCGGGGTTGTGTGTCCTGCACAGCATGATGTGTGTGCATACAGTATTTATATCTGTCAATCTGCATTCATGCACCCTGTCATCATCATCTCCATAAAACTGCATAGTTCTCATCTGATTTATTTTGTGTGAATCATTTTATATTTTACATAATGTCATTCATTCTCCATTCTTTTCCTTATTCTTTCCTTGTTTTCTCTCTCCTCCATCATACCCCTCCTAATGCCTTCCCCTCATCTTTCTCCCCTATTGTCATTTCCCTTCAACTCTCTCCATGCCCACCCTTCTCCTGTGCACATATTATATGCGTATGTGTGTGCATCTGTGTGTGTGTGTGTGTGTGTCCATCCATCAGTATGCAGATGGCAGATATTGGGTGTACTCTCCAGTTCTTGGCCGCCGTAAGCTAAACTCTAGCTCAAGTTACAATGTAAGTCACCACCATGGTAGTGAGAGTCATTTGTCATGCTAGGAGATGTTCGTTTCCATGTACCATCGCACTCCTGGTAGCTGCTCCATTTTGGGATTGCCACAAGCACAGCGGCTTATGGACCTTCAAAAGTCATGTCAGTACAGTAGAACACAGACACCATGCTTTTCACATGACTTTGTGTTTAAGTCTACACAAAAGCACTGCAAATTCAAACTGTAACTTTTGAAGGGCCATGACTACATGCATTTTAGCGGAGCATGCAGCTACCAATAAAGGGAAAATGGAAAATGTTTGAGCGTCTTGGACCTGCACTTATCAGGAGCACACTGCAGCTTGCACTGGCTTTGTGCTCCTAGTGATGAGTTCCCTCCAGCTTACGGCCCGTAGCACTCGGGTATAATTAGTTCTGAGAGCTGACGAGCTGATTAGTGTTGTCGTGCCTGGCTGGAATGAAATCTCTCTGAGTGACATTGACAACCTCCTGTTTATTAAAGCTGCACTAGGCAAGATTTTGATGTAAAATGACACCTTTCTTATCAGCGTAAACCACAAAGTGGGGCTGCAGTAGAGAGGAGCGTCCCACCCCCCTTAATTGAGACCCTGTAGATTTGCCCCATTTCAGGCAAATTAAATTCTGATGCGCGCACTAGAATTTCAGAATTGCTCACCAGAAGTGTACACAACTTCTTAAAAGTGTACACAAATGCAAAAGTGAAATATAAACTGAACTTAACATCAGATCTTTTGCCTCTCTCGTCCCTTTGGTTTCCTTTGGTATAAAGCATCACAGACTGTCTGGGTTGGTAAACATGAGCGTGCTGTGTGCAGTTTATTGACGTCACGTTACATGATTTCTGAGTGTTGAAGTTCGGATTTTTCAAACAGTTACCTCTCAATGCTATTTGGAGCCACCAATGTGCAAAATTGCGTAATGCAGCTTTAAACTGTCCAATGTTTGGGGAATGTCTTTATACATGTGCCTCTCCTCTCCTCTCCTCCTCCTCCTCCTCCTCTTCTCCTCTCCTCTCCTCTCCTCTCCTCCTCCTCTCCTCTCCTCTTGTGCTGCTGCCCTCTGCTGGCTGTGTTTGGTAACAGCAGACTCAGGAGGATCGGAGCTGGGTGTACTCTCCTCTACACGGCGGCTCAGAGTCCAGAAGGAGCTTGGATGGGGAGAGTGAGACAGTATGTACACACTTCATTCATGCTTTATCTAGGTGCTGCATTCATGTCATAATATCACACGAAAGAGAAGGGTAGATACCTGCATTTTCTCTTACGGTGTATTCTCTCTCTCTCTCTCTCTCTCTCTCTCTCTTTCCTCCAGCAGTAACTTGTCAGTGGGAATGGAAGTGATGGGTGGAGCCAGAGCCTGACTCTGCACTGATAAGCTCTGACGTATCATAAAGCCACCAGGACACTATGAAGTTTTGATCTTTATTGCCGGTTGTCCAAGCTGCATGTGGAGGCTTGCTTTGCCAACTGTGAGGGAGACCAACGAAAAACACACATGCAGGAACAAGTATATAAGCATACAAACATACATGCGCAGACACACACTTGTTATCTAAATAGTATGCAAAAAAAAAAAAGACATTCAGCTTCAATTCCTGGAGTTTGTGACTACCATCAGGAAGAGAAATAAACTAAAATCACATACAATCAGCTAAGGTAGAAGGAGTGGCACTGTGGCTGGTTTTGTTGTGCTGTGGAACGTGCTCCTCCTCTGTTTTGGCGTCCCAAAGCCATGTCCTGTCACCAATATCATGTTCTGAATATTCTTTTCTTGTCTCTTGGTGAGCAAGCTTTGGTCTTTTAGTTAAAAAACAACAAAAAAAAAACAGTCAGGTGTTGTTGCAGTCGTCCTGCCTGGAGCGGAGGTTTCATAGTGTTTCCATATAGTGTTCATGGGTGAGTAAGTCACGCTACACTGTACCAGCTCTGGCTATGCAATATGGACAAACATGTTACCTTGATTTCCCTCCTTGACTAATGCTCAACTACTTTAGCATTGATTCATGTATTTATTTTTATTAACTTTTCAAAAAGGGGGGCGGGGGCATGTCTTTTCACAAAATCTAAAATGTATATAATTTTATTTTTAGCACTTTAACAATGTACATCCAGCTGAGGTCTTTTGAAACTGTACATGTTTTGTTATCTTTCATCTTGCTTTCATCCATTGTTTGAAATTGCAGTCAGTTGATGTCTTTGTGTGTTATGTATGCACAGTATTCTCTCAGTGATCTGTTTTTTTTCAGTAGTGTCTGGTGGTCCACTTAAGAAACTTTGATCTGACAATGTATGTTTGTGTTCATAATGCCTTACTGACTCACTCATTTTCAAAATTGTTTTTGGATCACGCAGAATGAAGAAGAAAATAAATAAGAGATACATATATACATTTTTTTTCCCATTTATATGCAAATATTTTGTGAATAAATACAGAATCTTTGAATCAGAGTCAAAACAATAGGAGCCATGCAATTACACCTTTTCAGGATTTAGGAAGACAGGGGAGATATTTAAAAAAAAAAAGTGAATCTAATTATGTTTTGTAAATTGTAGATAAAGTGTGTGTGTGTGTGTGTGCTTACACTCATGCATGTAAGTCTGTATGTGCCCGTATGTCTCTGTGTGTGCATGTGAGTGTTTGCATGTGTATGAATGTGTAGTTGAGAGACACGTAAATGTTACAAATAATGTTTTTTTTTTGTTTTGTTTTTGTCCTGCCTAATTGTCAAAAGTGTAAATTCCATATGTTGTTATAGGCCGTGAAATTCTGCTACCAGCTATAAGCATGTTGGCTGTGTGAGAACTATGAAATATGCACATCCCCGCTGTCTGTACTGGCACTGGGACAATCATGAATAAACAAAATAAAATAAAGAAATGAACTAAAGGAAATAACAGTTTTATGTACAGAAAGTCAGAAAAGAGATCTACATACAGTACTTGCTATAACCACATCTTCCTTCTTCCATACATGGGAATACTTGTTGCAACAAGATTTACCATAGACTTCGCTGTCTTTGTTGAGCACTGCTGTGACATATTACTGTAATATTTGTGTCTGCTGAAATCAATATGCCTGTTTGTAGGCAACAGTGTTTATAGCTCATCACTGTGTAAAAGAAAATAAAGATTATGTTGTGTAAAAAAAAAAAAGATTTTGGTGGATTTACTTTACATATTTTTCATAAAATGTGTAGCTTTCACACACCAGCAGCAAAGCACAAGATCAGCCCTCTCACCTGGTTGAATAATAAACTTGTATTTGCATAATCAGGCCACTAGATGGCAACAGAATATCTCAGAAATAAAGTGTTTAAATTCTGCTACAGCTTGATTGAAATCTCAATTTAAAATCTTGAATACCAGAAGCTTCAAGACTCTATAAGTGCACTGGCATATTAGATTTCATGAAGGCACATCCTTATATATGAGCTCCCTGTTGGGCCATAATTCATTTTGGTCTGTTCTTTGTAAAGATCACATCGTGTCAAAAGCCTCCATTGGCCCTTCTCTCACCCCTCCACATCTCACTGACATTCTAACACCCATAACCATCATGGTATGAATTCTTCATGTCTTCACAGAAAGAGGGAGAAGAGTTTATATGCTCCGGTGCTAAAATAAACCGTCAGACATGGATCAATATGGCTTCAACCGAAGCAGTCCTTCGGGAAGTTGGTTGAGTATCTGCGGTAAAACAAGCTCTCTCTCTCTCTCTCTCTCTCTATATATATATATATATATATATACACTGCATATCTCTCTATCTCTCTCTCACACACGCACACATGCAGACAGAGAGAAACCAGAGAACAAAAATCAAAGATGAAATATGAAATATATGGGAAAGTACAATAGAAACTACGCAAGGAATTATCCTCAGAAAGATGTTATCGGTATAGGTGAGAGAATACATGCAGTGTGTTTCATGAGCCCACCTGCAAAAAATGACAGTGAGCATAGTGTGTGTTCACCTGTGTGTGTGTGTGTGTGTGTGTGTGTGCGTGTGTGTGTGTGCCCTTGTGTGTTAAGTGTATGTGTAAGACAGTGTTGCGAATGTCACTCAGGGTGACAAGTCAGCCATGTCGGGCCATGATGGAATGTGTGATGGACAAGGATCAGCAGCCACCTGGCCAATTGTCCTGGAATGAAATTGTCCCTCTCCTTCTTCCCTCCTTCCCCTCCCCATCCCCCCCACCCTCCCACCACACACACACACACACACACACACACGCACACACACACGCACACATACACACACACAGCTCTCTCGCACTGACTGTGTGGAGTTTGCATGTTCTCTCCGTTTTCACGTGGGTTTCCTCTCACAGTCAAAAGACATGCAAGTCAGATGGACTCGAGACTCTAAATTGCCCATAGGTATGAATGGGAATGTGAGTGTCTGTCTATCTGTGTTAGCCCTGCAATGCACCGGCAACCTGGCCTGGCTGTCTCCCTGCTTTCCTCCCAATGCATGCTGGGATAGGCTTCAGCAGCGGCCTGTGACCCTAAATAGGAATAAGCGGGTAGAGAAAATGAATGAATGATGGAAAATAACAACTGTCAAAGGGAACAATATTATTACGGCTATCAGAAAATACAGCTTAACACAAAGTAAATAAGAAGAAAATATACTTATCATAGTAAAAGTATTCTAAAATCCTCTCTTTCAAAGGATTTCAGAGCTTGAACTTAAAGAAAAATGATGGTGCACCGGCATCTGTACCTGGGGTGAAATGGGCCGTCACAAAGCCGAGCTTTCATCTGCAGGAAACATAAACAAATGCCTTTGTTCTTTCAAAGGAGACAGGGGAGAAAAGCAACACAAACAGGGAGAGTGTGCAGTGTGTGTGTGTGTGTGTGTGTGTGTGTAAAGGACAGAGAGTGAAAGAGAGGGAAGGAGAGAGAGAGAGAGAGAGAGAGGACGGGGGAGAGGGAGAGGGAGAGAGAGATCAAAGCAGGGGGTATGTTTTTGAATTTCTGTGTGGGAGTTAAAGCCTCACCTACCCAGAATGCCTTGCCTCAGCCCTTGCAGCCCACTCAGGTTTTTCAGGAGCATCGCCGCTCTTTGGAGCCGGCGTATTCCGATATCACCCCTCCACCAGTCATCTCCAGCTATTCTCAGAACATCTTGAAACATTACAACAAGCCTAGCATGGTGGTGTGCTGAGGAAAAAGTCTACAAAACACGAGCAGAGTCTCTAAAACCTGTTTACTTGGATCCGAGCCCATCCCCCGCTTCTCCCAATCTAGTGAAAGGGATCGAAGTGCCTCTCTTTAACGGGGTGTGAGAAGCTGTGAGCAGATGCCTGCCTGTCCGCACAGCGAGAGCGCCGTGCCCTCTCACACACACACATGAAACGCTGTGAAAGTCTCTGCGTTGCCTTGTCAGTGTCTTAAGGCAGTGTTTATCTTTGGCCGGCTGGAGAAAACAAAGCCATCGATTTCTAATCCTAATCCCCTTGCACTGCTTCTCTCCTATTGATCATCTATCCATCCTTAATGAGATGGAGGGATAGAGGGATGGAGGGCTGATGAAGGGCAAAACTCTCCTTGCCAGCCTGCTGGCGCCTTTTTCCTCCATCCGTCTCTCTTAAATCTCCCTCTCTCTCTCGCTTGTGGGGCTTTTTTGCTAACTTGATGTTCTCTATAGAGGTATGGAAAATGAATGCCGCCTGCTGCTTTTGTAGAGGTTCATCAAAACCTGCAGGCTTTCATCGCGGTGCAGAGCTGTGGAGGAGCTCTCATGCGTTTTGGTATCCCCGTCTGTGTCGTGTGAGCCTGGATATTGAAATTGGATGACTTGGATGCTTGCGCAAAACACACACACGCACACATAGACAGCGAGGGTGTATTGAGTTTCAGTCAAAACACCAGTAATGGTAGTTCTTTCTGTGTGGTACCATGTCTCAGAGTCGGCGATATTCAGTGATAATTACCCATTTCCCCCTCGGCTCTGCTTATGTAGAATCTACCCGTCATTCTCTTATCCACCTGATCTTAAGAAAATATTATTGAAGCTGTGGAGTTAGATTTTCCTCTCTAGTGGGTAATTGTGCATAATGGTCAACTCTGTGCTGTCTGCTCTGTGTCTGATGCAGAGTTTGGTGCTCATATTAAGTGAACTCTGTCGGGGAAGGGATGCCTTGACAGTAGAGCTTCACTTTGTTATTTTGTTCACCTCTAAGTTGTGGTGAAAAAGTATCTCCTTATGTCTTTCAGTTCCCCCAAAACAGCTTGTTAGCACTGTTTGCATTTTTGGCTGAAGGCTCATATCCCAAATGAATTACAGTACAATGAGTCAGCAGGTAGGGATTCAATGTCTCGATCAAGGACATTTTGACAGGACGCACTGGCTGGCACAAGGATCCAAGTCTCTGCAGTCTGTCAGACCTCTAGGCCAGCTTGCCGACATTCTTACTTGGAACTGAAGGGCTATGAAATTCTCCACTTTCCTCTATAGGCTTGTTTACATGTGTTGGTTTTGACATGGAAGACCAGATTCCCATTCTAATCCTCATGGCAATCAGTGAAGGGATGGTGCATGAATGCCGGATAATCTTGATAATCCTTTAGTCCCTCAATACTGTGGGTACGATTTGTGTCTGGTGAAGAAAAATAACTAAGTATAATTCGATATGTCAAGTCAAATTCTCCATCACCAACCTGTGACACTTTCCTCTATTTCCTCCTGTAGTTTTGGTTATGACATGGAAGACCAGATTCCTATGCACTCATAATCTTCATGGCAATCAATGGAGGGAAGGTGCTTGGTGATCCTATTCCTCAATACTGTGACCACGGTACGGTTTGTATGTTGTGGGGGGTGGGATGGAAAAATTTTGTCAACTGACGATGACCCTTTGACAGACACAATAGCAAAAACTGAACTGGATTGCGAGTAGAAGAGGATGGAGTCGGAAAAGCCTGCTGGTGAGGTTGGAGGCTCTGAGATGGTGTCTGAGTTGTTTGTGAACAGACTAGTAGGATTAATGTTAATCACAGTGGTATTCCCCTTGGGATCATGGGTCAACAATGAAGGAGACGTGGGAGGTCCAGTGACCACACCCCCGCTCCTTAGTGACCTCTGAGTCCAACCCGCAGACAACCTGGAATCTTACTGTTAGAGGTAAAGAAACGTAGAAGTAAAGAAACAAGGAAATTTCAATGAAACCAAACCGTGTATGACAGAAAAACAGTTTGTTTTGCTGAACTTTGAGGAGGCAGAGTGTGTGCACCCGTATCTGGAGTTGGGATAAAATTGGATGCTTTTGGATATAATGCATGTCACTGCAAAAATGCCACCCTGGGGTGTTTCTCCCTAAGTGTGTGATAATGGCTGCAGCAGAAGTCATTAATAGCAGGCTAATGTGTGTCAGATGCTACCTGTCCAGCAGCAGCAGCAGCAGCAGCAGGGGAGAGGGAGCCAGGACACGAGTGACTGGCCAGCATAATGAGAGGGACATGGCCTGCCAACTTGGGCAGCTGCTTCTCTAGAGGGACTGGAGATGTGTGTGTGCGTGTGTGTGCGTGTGTGTGCGTGTGTGTGTGTGTGTGTTTGTCTCTCCTCTCATTTTCGCTTTGCTTCTCTTCTCTGTTTTTCTCCTATGCAGAATTTAGAAATGCAGCCACACAAACACATACAAACACACACACACACACACACACACACACACACACACACGCACACACACACACACGCACACACATACAGGCCAACCTCGTCAGGGTTACCGTGGGAATGCCTGTGGCATTATGTCAGTCATTGAGGTGATGCCTTTAATCCTGAAACAAATTTAGACTTTGTGTTGTGTGTCTCAGGGTGTGTGTGAGTGAGCGTGCTCGCGTAAACCCCAATCTCACACCCATTAGAGTACGGCTGGCCGCGCAGCAAAGACACCCCACTGCCACTCCCACATGGAAGAGCCGGCAGGATTAGCTAGCTCTATAACCGCCCTAATCTGGGGACAAAAACCCACAATCGCCTCCCACTGAGACGCCGAGACAGAGAAAGATTCAATTTGAGCTGCCCTCCTCAATATAACAAGAGTGTCTTTTAGGGTTAAAACCACCACTGCTCAGTCTGGAATGAATCGATGTGGATTCAGCCCTAAACTGTGTCCTTTTTCATCCGTGTGATCGATCACTTTCCTTTCATCCGAAGTTGAAACACCTACAGGCAGTGCTCTGTGGTGGTGAATGGGAACGGAAGAGCTTGTCGTGACACTAAGTCTAGGTATTTATCAAAGGTCTCGCGGTGTAGAGCTGTGCTGCATGTGGATGTTCTTTGGTGAGAGGGGAGACAAGCAGCGTGCCAAACACAGTTACAGGATCAACCATTCATAAAAGACTACTGCTATGGCCTATCTCTACCACCCAGTCCTCCTAAGCACTGCAGTGTGTATATGTGCATGTGTGTGTGTGTGTCTGTGTGTGTTTGTGTGTGTGTGTATTCACATAATAAAATCACACAACAGTGTCATGCCATGGTGGGTGCAGAGTGTGCATGTGTGCAGTTATTTCCCACAGGGACAGATAGCCTACCACCCCGATGATATGATCTGTCATTTCCAGTAGAGTTCAGTGTGATGCATCATCACAAAAAAGTTATCTGCTAAATGTAGTGCCAGTGCCTCCCTCTACCACCAAATAGTCTCATTATTTGACAGAAGCTGCCTGTTTTATTGCCCCAAGCCTGGCCAAGTCTTTCCCTCTCTTCTCCTCTCTCTCTCCCTTCCTCCCCCTCACTCTCTCTTTTTTTTCTCAGGCTCTGTCTTTCTGTCTCTCTCTCTCTCTCTTACTCAGAGGCATCCGCCTCATTAACCACCATCAGCATTTTGTCTGCTGTGTGTGATTTGGATGCATTGGAAGAGAGGCAGGGGGTTGTGTGTGTGCACGTGTGTGTGTGTCTCTGTGTGTGTGCGCGCGTGTGTGTGTGTACATGTTGTGTGTATGTGTGCAATATAACTCTCATTAGGCTAGAAAAAACATTGACATTTTTGCCAGAATCCAGATCATGTTTTCTCCTCCTTTATGTATCAAAGGCTTCCTCCAATCAACTCCCCAGTGTGTGTGTGTGTGTGTGTGTGTGTGTGTGTGTGTAGATATGTGTGTGGTAGTGTACTTGGAGACAGATGTTTGCTGATTAGACAAGTTCCCACTGCCAGCTCAGCCCAATTCACCCCTGACAAAAAAACATGACGGAACACAGACGCTCATGGTGACACCCGCCCCCAACTCTCCTTTTCTCTTTTTTATTTCAAGCTCTCTTTCTCCCTCCATTTTTTCTCTCCTACTCTTTCTTTCTTCTCTCTTAGTCTCTCTCTTTCACACACACAGAGGAACCCAATACCGTGTGATTGTGGCAGCAGTATTTCAGCTGGGTGTTCTTCTGGAGTTGTTTTCCTCGTTACAGGCACCTCTGACTGAGTCTGAAGTTTCACAGAGAGCGCATTATTCTGCCAAACTCACAAATGATGAACCTTAAAGCGCTCAGGGCTTCACTTGATACTCTTTCTACATTTCAACCACACAAGTCCCATTCAAACAAGATTAAAACTTGCATACATGGCTGGGTTTTGGCATTTATTGCAATGCAATATGGCAATCATTACAATTTCTCCTCAGTGTTTCTATTTTACAATTTTACAAACTAGATAAAAAAAAGACCATAAATAAACGAAATGCTTCATGTACCTACTTCTTAACATCAGACGAGACATATGCAATAGACACAGATGGACAACACTCTAATCTAAATGTCTAATTCAACAGAAATAAGAACAAGCCATACAATAAAAAAAAATCATAATAAAAACGACAACAAACAAATCATACAAATTGTTAGTATGATCTTCCAAAATTAAACTAGTAAGAGCTCGGAATGATACATTCTGTCTGGCTCCTCCCACTCTCTCTAGTCACTTTGCATATTCAAAATATTCAAAGATAGCTAATGCCTTGACAAGGGAGATACCATGTTGTGCGCATTCACATTGTGCACACACCACACACACACACACACACACACACACACACGCACACACACAAACAAACAAAACCACATTTTATCATTTTTCAAGTCAAGCCCAAAGCAGCAAAAGAAAACGTCGGAAGCCATTCTGCTTATGCACAGCCTTACACGTCAGCCTTCAAAAAACAGATAATAAAAGAATGAAAAACAGAAATGGATAAGAGGATGAGGCTTCAGCCCAAGCCTTCAGTAGCTTATGCTATCTGGGTCCACTTCCAGATCATAGTTCTACAAAACTCCGCGGGGTGGAAGTTTACAAAAGTGCTGCTTTTCTCTCTCTCTTCTTTTCACTTTCTATTCATTTTTTTCCTTCCACTCCTTGTGTCCACTTTTGAAAAGTCCCTCTAAAGTGCATGGATGAGGTAAATGAAATTCCTCTTAAAATAGGTTTGTATCCCTTCTCTTGTTCAGACGGGAACCATTCTGTCCTGTATGTGTTGCATCTGGGCCAACATTTCATGCTGCACACTGGCAATAATTATGTCCTGGTGTGGCAGTGTGATGATTCCAATCCTGTCCATCTCCCTGTGGGCACAGAGACAAAGAGATAAGGTCAAATACTCAACAAGCCACAACAAGCAGTATTTTAATAGGGGAATGTGCCACTGGTTTACAAAACAGAGACTTCAGATTGTGTAAATGCCACGGTGATTTTGATTGTAATTTTTTTCCCCAGTAGGAAAACTCACTGGTGTGTGAGGGCCAGTAGGCTGTCGAGGCTGGTGTATCCCGCCGCTGCCAGGGTGTCTCTGTACCTCTCCATCCCTATGGCCTGCAGCCACTCGCAAACCGACCACTCTGGCACACACACCTCCGGTACCACCGACACACACACCTCCGAACCCACTCCTGACTCCAGCATAGTGGGCGTGGGTCTGGAGAGGGGAGAGTGAGAGAGAAAGTTAGAGTTAGAGGAGAACTTAAATAGAAGTGTGAAATTATAGTTGAACAAACATTGTGCAGTGGCATATACTGATGAGAATGAGGAAAATCTCCTTAAGTGAGTCTTTACTTTTATGAGGTTAAGATTTAGATTATTTTAGGGTTAGGGCTTGGTTTTAGGTTAAGGTTAGGATTAGGGTTAGGTTAGGTTATGGGTAAAAATTAGGGTTACGGAATGAATGTATTCAATGGAAGGTCCTCAAAAGTATAGTAAAACAAACCTGTAGCTGTGTAAGTATGCCTATGTATGCGTGCATGTGGGTGGGTATGTGTTGCTATGTAACTATGTCTGTCTTAGTGGGTGGATATGTGAGTGTTTGTGTGTGTATTTCTATGGAGATTATCTGTATGTATATGCATGTGTCTACCTGTCCCCTCCTGTCCTGCGCAGAGTCCCGGGGTTGCGGATGAGTTTATCCAGCATGTTGAGTATCTGGCTGAAGGTGGGTCTCTCTGCTCTGTCCCTCTCCCAGCAGTCCAACATGAGCTGGTGCAGCACCATGGGACAGTCCATTGGAGCAGGCAGACGGTAGCCCTCCTCTATCGCTTTGATCACCTACAAGAGGGGGACAGATGTAGCGGAGAGGGGTAGAGTGGTTAGTAAAGTACATTTGCACTTCTTAAACAAAATGTGTCGGAGTCTGATGGGTCTGCACCGTGCAAGAGATATCATATTTTCAATAGGCTTGGTTCAAAGGCCACAGTTTTCTGGTCTGAAAAAGGTGTAACTAAGAATAGCACTAAGCAATAATTCCCATTCCTTTTTATGGATTCTTAGTGTTTATCTTCTACAAAATGTATTGGGCCTGGTGAACAAAACCTTGTCTTGCCTCAAACAGCCCCTGCAGTGGGGGATTTTAGAGCAAAGAAACGTGCAATTTTTCAAACGGTGCAGCTGTCAAATACACCGACTCAGAATTCAATACATCACACAGCGAATGGCTCTCTGCTCCATTTTGCAAGTGCGTGCAGGTCTCCCCCCCCCCCCCCAGACCTCCTCTGTGAAACTGTCCTAAAGAGGTGGTGTCTGTATCACATGATCTATACCAGTGTTTCAATTGGGTTAATTCTTTGGAAAACACATATTTCATGTACTGTACTAGAGTAAAATCTTTCATCTTTCATCTAAAAAATATATACAAAGGGACATATATTAAGTTTTATTTAAGTGGGTTTTTTTTTTTACTAAGGTAGCCCTTTAAATTAACATTATAATTGATGTCTATGGTACAGGTTGTCAGTGTTTTCAGTGACTGTGTGTGGTAATTAAATGTTGCTTGGATAGGTAACATAAAGCCACATACAGTATATGAGGCCCTGATTTCCTTAAATTCATTATATTTCATTCATGGAGATGATGCAGTAGTTTTGTATGAGCAAAATTTGCAGCTGCAGGTTAGCTCACTCAGTGGTGAGAGAGAGTGAGAGCTGGTCTGTGAGGCAAGTCAGAAATCAGCGATTACTCACATCCTGGTTATTCATGTCCCAGTAAGGTCTCTCTCCGTATGAAACCACCTCCCACATGACAATGCCGTAACTCCACACGTCACTGGCCGAGGTGAACTTCCTGTAAGCTATGGCCTCTGGAGCGGTCCATCTGATGGGGATCTTCCCTCCAGGAGAATGGTACGTCCCAGTGGCCTCCTAAAACAGCAGAGACAGTCATATTGGTTCAGTGAGTAACGGGGTTTGTCCATTCCATTCATTCATTTATTCAGTTCCCTGTCATTAATCAAAAAACATGTGAATTTAAGATGTGATAGCAAATAAAGGACAATATAAATGCTCATTTCAAAAAAGAATAATGAATTTGGAATCAGGAGGTTTTTCCACAATAGCAGCAGACTGTCGGTATATGTACACATAGTTTTTTGGTGTACAGTTTATGTGTGTACACGCTTACATGGGTGCTTATCATGCATCTGTGTGTGTCCTACCCTTGTAGTGTACGCAGCCTCCGGGTCGTCCTCCAGAACCCGACTCAGGCCGAAGTCAGACACCTTACACACCAGGTTGCTGTTAACCAGGATGTTTCGAGCCGCCAGGTCTCGGTGAACGTAGCTCATGTCTGACAGGTACTTCATACCCGAGGCGATGCCACGCAGCATGCCGACCAGCTGGATCACCGTGAACTGGCCGTCATGTTTCTGCAAAGACAGAGAGTTGAAATTATAAAGACAGCAGACACACAGTGTGGACACACACACTAGTAGTAGAGCCATGAGCGAGAACAAATGAGCTAGGGGGTGGAACAGTTCCTACAGCTCACATTTGACTATGTCTCTCTGCATTGTGCATACATTATTTGGTGCATTTTCAGTATACTGGGGAAAAAATGCCAACTCAAAATTAGATTTTATGTTCATTCATAAAACAAACATGATAACACGATAAAAATGCATGCGTGTACCCTGAGGAAAGCATCCAGGGATCCATTTTCCATGTATTCTGTGATTATCATCAATGGCTTACCTAAACAGATTAAAAGGAAATTTCAGTCACAAGCATTAGACAGAAATTTTACCCAATACATTCCAGAAGCTATAGCTCAAATACTAGTACTACTACTACTACTACTACTATTACTACAACTACTACTACTACTACTACTACTACTACTACTTCTACCACTAATACTACTATTACTACAACTGCTACTTTTAATACTACTGCTACTACTACTAAAAGTAAGACTACTACTACTACTGCTACTACTAAATAATAATGTGATACTTTATTGATCCCATAGGAAGATTCAATGTCTATATACTAGGAAAAAAAATGTTTTCCCTTACTGTAACCTTGCTGTACAAACTTCGTATGACAAAAAAAACATAAGTCATAGGTTCAGTCTACTACTCACATCTGGTGACCACGCCCTCCAGCCTGATGATGTTGGGATGGTCAAACTGTCCCATGATGGAAGCCTCGGACAGAAAGTCCCTCCTCTGTTTGTCGGAGTATCCGGCCTTCAGGCTCTTGATGGCCACGTAGATCTCCCTCTTTCCCTGGACCCGCAGCCGGCCGCTGCACACCTCCCCAAACTCTCCTACACACAAAGCATTCAGCCATGTCAATGCCAAGTAAGCATGTGTGTGTGGGTTTGTGAGTTTGTGTGCGCTCATGCCAGGCTTACCCATGCCAATAACCCTCTCAATGTGAATGTTGTTAACATCAATCTCTTTCGCAAATTCGTGGATGGCCTGATCTGGGTCTTCATAGGTGAACGGGTCCACGTAGATTTTGACTCCTGTCATGGAGGAGAGAGGGAGGAGGAAGACGAGGAGGAGGAAGAGGAGAGCAAGGAGGGTGAGAAATACATATTACTAGGTGTATCATGGCTGCATATGTTATATGTTTATGCCAATATATGTATGTGCATGTGTGTGTGGGTATGTGTGTGAGAATGTGAGAAAGAAAGAAAGAAAGAAAGAAAGAAAGAAAGAAAGAGAGCAAGAGAGAGAGAGAGAGAGAGAGAGGGAGAGAGAGAGAGAGAGACTCTGTGTGTGTCTCTTTATGTGTGTGTGCTGAAGCAGCCTACCTGGGTTAAGATGTTTCTCCTCCTCTGAGTCCTGCTTTGTCTTACTGTACTTGCTCCTCCTGAGGAGACATAAGAAATTAAAGACATATAGAAAGACAGAGAGGTAGAAGTGAGTCTATCAGTGCATTTCTATCATAATTTCTTTATACCTCTCACATGTTTTTGTTATTTTTTACAGTTATGTAAACTGATAACAGGGCATATGTGCCACACTGCTTTTTTACATCGTTTTTTTTTCCTGTTCAGGATTTACCGCGATGGAGAGAGAGATGAGAATGAAAAGAGAGCAATGGGCTGCAGAAGAGACACCGAGGAAACAGATGAAAGCATTTGAGGGAGAGAGGGAGGAGGGGCAGTGCCTCAGGTAGCGCAAGATAAAAGGTGTTTTCCATTAAACAAAGAGACTGTCAAAAACACCTTTGTGGGTGAGCAGGTGTGTGAGTGTGTGTTTGTGTGCATGCGTGCATGTGTGTGTGCATGTGTGTGTGTGTGTGTGTGTGTGAGTGTGTACACGAACGGAAGCTGACACAAGAGCTGTGTTGCTGAAGAGACAGTAATGACAAGTCAGGGACAAAGGGATTATCACTGTCTCCACTCTAATCCCCTTTAAAAGCCCCAGGTAACACACACGCATTATTTAGCCACATAATAGCACGGGAATTGGGTATGTGTGTGTGTGTGTGTGTGTGTGTGTGTGTGTGTGTGTGTGTTTGTGTGTGTGTGTGTCAAAGGCAGTAGGTAAAGGTGGAGATGACTAAGATGCAATGTCTTGGGAAACTAGGTGTGGACTAGGTGTGCATGCATGCAGATATGGATGCTTGTATATGTGTGTTTATAGGTGTGTGTGCATGTGTGTGTGTGTGTGTATACCTGCGGCTAATGATGAAGACAGCTGCAGAGATCAGCAGTAAAATCCCAACCCCACTGACAGACAGCAGCAGGAGGGCAGAATTCACTCCTTCTCCAATCAGAGGGAAGGGATCTGCCAGGGAGAAGACACAATAAGTCACCAATTAAGAAGCTGCAGCCTCTTCATAACTAACTCAAATTACAGGCGTGTCTCAAAAGTACTGAACAGGAAAGTAGAGTATTCACAGGATACCTGAATTGGTGGAGAATTCAAACGGGCCGCTGAACTCCCCGTAGCCAGCAGCTGTGCGAGCGCGCACGTGAAACACGTACACGGTGAGGGCGTTGAGTCCGGTGACATCAGCACTCAGGGAAATCGTCCTCATTATGCGATAGGACCTCTCTCTCTGATCCTGATTAGACAAGAAAAAAAGAGGGGCTCTTGTCAATACCTGACTACAAATCCATCTTCGTCATCACCGCAATACAAACAGCATGCCGATATATTGACATTCCAGACAGCCGCCCGAACTGCATTAACCTGGGGGCAACTCACCTTTTCATAGAACTTGACCTCGTATTCCAGGATGACGCCGTTGGGTCGATCGGGCTGTTGCCACGACAATGACAAACTGTGCCTGGTGACGTCGGTGGCTTGGATGGACGTGACGGGAGACGGAGCTGAGAGGGCGAGAGAGGGAGAAAGAGTAGGGAGAGAGGGGCGTGGTCAATTCCAAAAATCATCATGGCATAACTTTCTAGCATACCATTTTATGATTAAAGGGGCAGGTATGGTGCCTCCATCAGAGTATGTTTGTCAACAATCCCAGTGACCCAGTGCTCCTGAGAACCGACCTAAATCTCATTCCTTCCTATTCCACAGGGACATGTCTCATTCTCCACTCCCTCTCTCCCCTTACATCCCTCCCTTTGCTATCGCTTTATCGCTGTTTTTCCTCTTTTTAGGGCTGATAATATGATATCAGGCCATATGGCGGTGCAGGCTGGGCTTGATGCATCCCAGACACGCACTCACGCTGTGCACACACAGCTAAGTTATTTCCCCGGGGCACCTGGAACCGAGCAGGTGCGCCTGTTTCTAAATGCCACCGTAAAGACTTAAAGCAATGACAGTTGAGATGTAACAGCGTGCACAAAAAACACCCGCGGAAACTAATGGAGAGCATGTGTGAGAAACGCCGCACACCGCCTCACACTTTCACAACTAAAATGAAACACATCATAAAGTGGGGGGGCTTTTTAAAACACTTCCATGGTCAAGTGTGTTTTCCTAAAGGAAAACTCCACCCTCACACACTCACACTGTTATGTAAGAGTGTACCATTGATCTATGATATTCAATGCATTTATTTTGTTATTTTGTGATGAAGCATTGTAATTTACTTTCTAGTTGCATCCACTTTCCCTCAACCTGCCTTGTCTACTTCAGTCAGTGATTTCCTACATTTCCCAGAATGCCTTTCTACTTGTCAGCCATTGGTTTTAGGTGTTGGAGTAGAGAGCAATAACTGTAGTGACTATGACAGAAAAATGCACCACCAAACAACAAAATGGACCTAGAAATGCAAGGTAGGCTACTGTACGTCCACAATAGCTGTTTTTTAAACAGTTTTTAAGTGTTTTAGGGTGGATTTGTCCTTTAACACACAAGCATTTACATGCAAATGAGCATGCAGCCGCCCACCCAAACAATGCTTGTTCATATCTTGCTTCCTCAGTTATGAACATTGCTCAAAGGGCCTTGCTTCCCTGTTGGTACACATGCAGTGAATAGCAGTTTGTATTGAGCTGACCCACTTACAGACAGAGGCCGTAAACGGGTATTGTGCTACAGCAGCACTCAACAATCTGACAAACACATTCATCGCAGCACACACAAACACTCCTTCTCACCAGCTTGGTTGGTGGTGACAGTGACCGACGCGCTCTGCCCTGCCCCTGCACCGCTGGCCTGAGAGACCCCGTTGCGTGCGTGGATGATGAAGGTGTAGTGGGTGTGGGCCCTCAGTTCGCTCACCACCACCCTGGTGCTCTTCAGGGACGTCCGGCCGGGGGAGAAGAGCACATCGGGCCCGCAGGGCAGGCAGAGCTGCGAGGCAGAGACGGAGCCGGAGCCGGAGCCGGGTCTAGGGAAATCACCAGGTAGCGGCCGGCTCTGGAACACACCTCTCCCCGACTGGACTTCGGATCCCACAATCCCCTGGTCGGACTGCATCCCCAGGTCAGCGTGTGGAGCCTCGGGCTGGGACAGGGTGTGATTCCTGGGCAGGGTTTTCCCCGCGGTCTGACTCCCGGTGCGACAGATGAGGCAGTCCAGGCTGTAGCTGGTGTCACTTCGTCCTCCCAGCCGGCGGGGGGGGCTCCACTCCAGAACCACAGAGGTCTCGTTCACCACCGAGATCAGCTGCTGCGGGGCCGTCGGCGGCTCTGAGCGAGGGACAGGGAAGGGCAGGGGCGTAAATAAAAACAAACTACATTAAATGCATAAGGGAAATGTGGTGGGATGGGGAGGGGTGGGATGTGGATGGGGGGGGGGGGGGGGGTGCGGAGTTGTTGGCATGGCTTGAAATGTATCTGGCATCTGGCATCAGAATGAAAACCATACTGTTGGGAGATTTTTTGATGGGTTGGATGTTTTCCTCTGTGGTATTTTTTTTTTGTTTCTATGCACTGTGTGTCTGTATGTGTGTGTGTGTATGTGCACGCATGTGTGTGTTTTCAGTTTTCCCAGGCCAAGAAAACCATGTGCTGTATATAGGCATAATTAAGTTTATGACATACAGACCAAGGTCTCAGTCTGTCACACAGAACCTACTCAGAGACTTAGAGGGAGAGAGAGAGAGAGAGAGAGAGAGAGAGAGAGAGAGGGAGAGAGGGAGAGAGAGAAAGAGAGAGAGAGAGAGAGAAAGAGAGGAGAGAGAGAGAGAGAGAGAGAGAGAGAGGAAGAGAAAGGGAGGACATTTATTCGGTTCTCAATGTTCTCAATTTAGTTATCACGCCCAGACAGGACATAGATGGTGGCTTAGTCATAAGTAATGGGATCAGAAATAACAGGGGTGGCATTGAGACAAGTTTGTGTCCCCCTCTGTTTGGTAGAGATAGAGGGGTTGGGATAGAATGGGTATGCTTTTCTTGCTTTTATTTGCAGACAATGCACGCACACAATGTGCATGTCTTCACTCATGCATTTGTCTTGCTGTGTGTGTGTGTGTGTGTGTGTGTGTGTGTGTGTGTGTTCTTACGTGTGCAGGCCATGGAGCCAGGTCGGTGTCTGCGCGGAAGTATCCAGAGTGGCAGTTGCAGACTGTAGCCCCCTCCCTCACAGAGTGGCTATGTAGGGGACACTTAGAGCATCCTCCATCTGAAGACTGGGCCTTGTAGAACCCTACAGCACAGGCTACAGAGAGAGAGAGAGACAGAGAGAGAGAGGGAGAGAGAGAGTGAGAGACAGAGAGAGAGAGGGAGAGAGAGAGTGAGAGACAGAGAGAGAGAGTTGTGAGAGAGTTGGGACTTTGATTTTTTGATTTTGAATTCATATCAAAACAGAGGGGAAAGTACCTAAAAAACAAAAACAACTTAAAACTCATCACCCCCCCCCCCCCCCCCCCCACACACACACACACACACACACACCAGCAACAACACCAGAACTGAATATCAAAACTCCACAGTGCCAGCAGCCCACACAGAAATAATTGACATTTAAATACATGGAAGATGAGAGAGAGAGGGAGAGAGGGAGAGAAGGAGGAAGGGAGAAAGATAGAGTGAGGTAGTGTCCTTGTGTGTGTTGAGAAAAATAGAAAACTGAGGAGAAAACCTTGTCTTTGTATACTCAGGAGTTCATACAGTGACTGAGTGACAATACAATAAACAAATGCATAATTATACGGCTTGACATCCACTGGCGAAGCAAAGGAGACGGCGGAGCGTGGCGGTTAAGAGCAGTTCTCTCTCTAATTTCAGAAGGAAATCCTTCATTTGTTTCCACCGCAATCATTTTTTCATCACCTTCTTTTTCATCATCACTCTCTATTCATTCTCCTTCCTCAATCCCAACCATCTTTCCCACTTCTCTCCTTCTTTATCCCTTTCAGTCTTTCCCGTTTCCAAGGGAGATGAAGACATCCCAGTGGGAGTGGATTGGAATGTGGGAATGGTGTGTGTGTGTGTGTGTGTGTGTGTCAGGATGCTTTATGACACTCTCATCAGTAGATGAGAGGGAGGAAGTCTCCTCTGTAATCTACTCACACCAACCATCCTGTTCCATCTGTGTGAGCCTCCATAGATTTGCTCTTTCACACACTCTCTCCCGTTACCCTCCCTTTCACATTTTCACAACCTCTCTCATTGGCTCCCCACGCACTTCCTCCTCGACCTCTACTTATCTCTCTTTGTCTCTCTGATAACTCTCTCTCTCCCTTTTTCTGTCTCCATCTATCCCTCTCCTCCTCTCTCCAAGTGTCAAACACAAGAATGCTTTGAAGCTTGTTAGCGGCTTTTATAGCTCTGTATCGATACCAATTGAAATGCGACGGCACAGGACCACACACACACACACACACATATACACACACACAGTTGAAACCTGTAAATTCATAAACACATTTACAGCTGATAGGAGTCACTTTCATCTGCTCAGTGACTTTCATCATCAAGTGTCAGCTGATACAGTCCAATACAAGATAAAATACAATATTATCATTCTCCTGGAGCGCTCAGCACTGCTTTGTTTCAATCCTCAAAGTAAGTAAGTAAGAAAGTAAATAAGCCACGGACGGGAAAGTGGGAGAATTGAACGGAGAAAGACAGAGAGAGAGAGAGAGAGAGAGAGAGAGAAAAGAGACTGGAAAGCATTGTATGTGACCTGCTGAGGACTCTTCTTAACAGGATAGGGTTAATTATAGGGCTTACAAGACTGTGCCAGGGGGTAACACACACACACACACACATACACACCACACAGGCACAATGGTCAGAGCTGCCTTTGTCCCAGTTCCACCCAATCCTCTATCCTTTTCTCCAGCACAGAGGACAGCATGAAGCAGGGAGGGAAATAAAGAATGAAAGAAAGGAAGAAGGGAGCGAATAGCTGAAGCCATAAACTTCCTTCAGCTCCCTCTCATGTCTCTATTCTCTCTGTTCTCTGTTGCCTTTTGTCTCTGTGGCGTTGGTTTTGAAGGGGAGCGAGCGCTGACCTGGAATAAGAGCTCATAAGGGTGTCATTAACCCAACATTAACCCTGCGCCACCGAGGGCTGAGCAGAGCCTAAACTCTACCAGCTCCCCGGTGAACACACACACACACACACACACACTGATAAGATAAGATGAAACCTTAAATGATCCTTGTGGGGGAAATAGGACGCAGAAACATGCACACACATACATACATAATACTGGTGTGAGCGAGTGTGTGTGTGTGTGTGTGTGTGTGTGTGTGTGTGGGTGGGTGGGTGTGTGTGTGTGTGTGTGTGTGTGTAGTGCGCACATCAGTGTGTGCGCTCTAAGTTGTTGACTATTCACATCCTGCCTGCGTGCGGGAGAATCCGGAGGAATGAATACACAGTAATCAGTTGCTTGAGACAAGTGAGAGAAAGCGAGAGAGAGTGTGTGAGAGATGGAGCGGGTTAACAGAGAGAGAGAGAGAGAGAGAGAGAGGGGGGGGGGGAGATAAAGAGGTAAAGGCAGAGTGGAGAGAAAGCGAGGGACTGAAGAGGAGGGAAAGACAAAGACTCGGAGGGGAAGGTGCCCTTTGATTACTATCAGCGTTGTCGGCATTTGCATATGCATTCTTCTGCTACCTAAAATGCAAATACAGCTCATTGCGAACCCAACTAAAAGCCTCGTCGGCACACTGTATGTGTGTGTGTGTGTGTGTGTGCGTCTTCTCCTTGACCCCGTGTTATCTGTCATCGTCCCGTGTTTCTTGCCAGCGGAGGGGTGTGGATGAAGGAAGCACCCCTGACCGCTCCAGTCTGACACCTGTCTCCTTGATGGATGGAGGGAGGGACGGAGTGACGGATGGAAGGACAGATTGATAGACTGTCACTCGAGAAGGAGGGACACTGTTAATCACGGGGGTCGCGTCCTCCCTAATTAAAACTCAGAGCGACACTGGGGGGGGGGGGGGGGGGGTTGGGTTGAGAGCGATGACACTCTCATCTCAACCTGCATGCCTCTTTTCAAACGGGCTGCTCCAAAAAATGGAATTGGCAGTTCCACGAAGCTCGGTAACAAATTCATCTGGGGCGTAATGGTTTGAAATAGAAATACATATGTATGTGCACTAGCTTTTCAGTTTGCACTTTAAACCTTTGGAATGTGCTACCGCTTTAAGTTTGTCTAAATTTAAATACTCACAAAAACACCCTAACTAAGCGGTGGTTAGGCGAGAGACGTGTGTGTGTGGATCTGTGTGTGTGTGTGTGTGTGCCTGCCCAAAGCCAACAGTGACCACATTAGCATGTGAAAGGGCTCTACGACAATACCCCCCCCCCCCCCCCCCCACCTCCCCATCACCAACACCCCCTCCCCCCAGCCTCCCACCCCCTGACCGGAGAACAGGGAGAGGAGTTGGAGAAGAGAAAGGGGGATAATGAGAGCAAGACAGAGAGAGAAAGAGAGCAGAGCTTGTTCCTGTGCCAGATAGCTGCAGACAGCCTGGTGGAGCTGGCAAACGCTCCCTACATCAAGAACAACCTGGGAGAGGGAGACAATAGCTCATGCACACACACACACACACACACACACACACACACATACACACACACTGAATGTGATGGCGGAATGCGAACCATTCCCCCACCTGGGTTTGGCTCGCTTCAGACAATCAGTTGCACCGTTCCAATGTCTCTCCTTGCTTTGTCACCTGCCATACATGACACACACAGACACACACACACACACACACAAATCTCCCCCTCTTTTTGCCCCGCCACGCTCTTCTCTAGGCATTCCTGGGCAGTCCTCCAAACTGTGAGTACATGGGGGGCTTACAGTCCTCTGTTACACAGACACACACATTCAAACACACACAAACACACGCATACACTCACACACAAAAACAGTGATACGGCATGTCCAGAGTCCAGAAATGCGATGCAATAATTAGAAGGAGTGAATGCAGCGATTATACACTCTTTCTCTCATGTTCTCTCTCTTTCTTTTTTCTCTCTGTCATCTCTCTTTCTATTTTCCCTTTCTCTCTCTGTCTCTCTCTCTCTCTCTCTCCGTCTCTCTTGTCCAAACGCTTTCTACTGTCGATGAAACACTGCAGGTGCGGAGGAAGGAAGCACAGCCATGAAATCTCTCTGGACACAGAGAACACAGAAACATGCGTACACACACACACACACACACACACACACACACACACACAGAAACATTCCAATCCTCCCAGGCAGCGAGCAGAATTGAGCAGAATCAGACGATAGAGAAAGGAGGCCAGCGGAGAGACAGTGAAACAAAAAGCAGAGGGCTCCTCTTTCATTCCGCCTCTCCGCCCGTTCACATTTGAAATTCTCTCTGTTGTTTCTGCTCGGCTCGGCTCTTGTCTCTCCTCCCTCGTTTCCCGATCCTCCCAGCCGGATCGCAGCTGTCAAACTTTTGACGTCTTCATCCACCTCGGTCATGACCCTGCACTCTACAGCTTAACTCTATGTGTATGCGTGTGTGTGTGTGTGTGTGTGTGTGGCTGTCAGTCAGAGATTTTGACGTCTTCATCAGGCTCAGTCATGACCTAGGTCTTAACCGGGGGTTTAGAATTGGGGGGGTGTTGCCTCTCTCTTGTGTTCCTCTACTCGTCCCCTTTGCACCCGGTGACGAACCCCCCGGCGGGGGAGGGGGGCGGGTGTGTATTGATGCCTTCTGCTGTCAGTGGCCTCCTCTCACACCCCTGCTTACCCATTCACCCTCTAATCCCCTCTTCCTCTCCTGCGCTTCTCCTTTCGTCCTCTGCCTCCTCCTCATTACACAGCCTCAACGCTGAAAGTGAACTTTTCACGTTTTCCCACTCTCTCTAAGTCTGCTCTTGCTTCTTGTCAATTCAATCTATTTAATTCAAAAGGTGTTTTTATTGGCATGGTAAAATGCATGTACAATGCATTGATGAAGGAGACACCATGCATACGTGCATATATGACACCCCTAACTACAAAGACAGATATGAACATATATATAAATGCAAAATGATTCTGCACAGCTCACAGTAAACTTTAATTAACAATTGACTGAAAGAGACATCAATTTAATCAAATTTATTATCCACTGTTGATATTTGATATTTGAGTGATATTTTGATATCTCACCAAGGAGGTATGATCGAGTTGTGGCATTGCTTTTGAATTCTTGATATATGTGGATAATCTTTGGGAAAGAAATTTTCTCTTAAACGATTATGTTTGGCACACAAGGTGAGAGGTGAGGAAGTGTAATCCGACCTAATTTAGTGTGCAGAATGAACATGGCCTGTCCTCCCTGGAAAGCCAAGTCTATCTGTTCTCTCTCTGTCTTCCTCTGCATGTGTGTGGCATGCAGACAAGAGTCAAGGCACGTGAGTCCTGGAAGATTGATCTAAAACCTTTTGACCTTAGTGACAGGAGGAGACGGGGCCCCTCTATCTCTAAAATCTCTCGCATCTATCTGCGTTTTCTTCCCCATCTCTCTCGGCTTCGTTCTCAGCCCACCCCACCCCCCCCTCCTCTCTCTGAGAATTTTCTAACTTAAAATGGGAGAAGCACTCTATACGGCATCTATCCAGCACTGCAGGGTCAGAGTTTTCGCTGAGTAGCATTCAGTATTCATCCAGACTGTGATGGATTTCCACTGAGGCAGCTGAGCCCGGCCAAGAGCCTGACAGGCAGAGAGAGACAGAGAGAGGGAGAGAGAGGGAGAGAGCAGCAGATAGATAGATGGCACTTCACATCTGTTGAAGGTTCAGCAGAGTCAAGGGTCTCTCTTAAATCTAGTTGAGGAGGAACATCTTTCAGACCTCAGAGACCACCTCCTCCTCTTTTCAGACGGAGTGAATGGGGGTGAGGGAGGGTGGTGGAAGTGGGGAAAACCTTTGCGTATGTCACACAGACTGTTGTCGTGACTACTGTTTGTCCTATTGCAGGGACGCAGGCAAACATGCAACTCAACATCAAAGTTATTTCTCTGTATCGCCAACTGGCACCGTACTCTCTTGCTGTCTCACTGTCTCTCTCTCTGTACCTCTCTCTCTTTTTCTTTCTCTCTTTCTCTTAATCTCTCTTCTTCTCCCACTGAATTATGGCCCTGTTTGTTATACAATTAGCCTGCTGGGATAGGCTTCATAAATAAAATGGAGGGAGCAGATCAGTGAATCGCTCTCCTCTGTCTCTCTGCTGCGCTTTCTCCATCTGTGTGTGTGTGTGTGTGTGTGTGCGTACATATATGTCTGTTGTGCATGCGATTGAATAGGGGGAGTGACGCCATGTTGTAAAACTGTCTCCACCAAGTCTGTTGTCCCCCGTTCACCCCACTTTCTCTATCTCTCTCACGCATGCACATACACACACACACATGCACACACACACACACACACACACACACACACACACACACACACACCCTTGTAATCTTCAGGGCCACCAGTCACATCCAAACGTTACACGTCATGTACTCCGCATGTATGTTAGCGAGAGCTGTGAACAGCTTGCACATTTGCTCCCACAAAGTTCAGGCCAGATTTGTAAGTGATAGAAGGACATTTTTGTCCAGATGGCTGTTGTTAATGTCAACGCACCACATACTGAGACATGAGATCTTCCACTGATACTAAAAACACTTTTCCATCCCACTTTACAGCTTCAATCATACTGTATGCCATGCTACCTAAACAGTGAATTGTGAATGTATACATGTGGAGTGATTTGTGCAGTCCACTCACTATATGTGCATTGCATTGAATGTGACGTCCTGTACCATGTTTACCTGTATGTACTTCTGTTACTATGTTAGTTATTGGTATCTCATGTACAAATGCCTCCAACACAATTTCCTGTACATTCATTGTATTTGATGAATAACCCAATTCAGATTTTCTTTTATTCTTTTAGGGGTGATGTCATTGTAATGTCAAGACATTTTTCAGATGGGTTTATTAATAGAATGGAAACACTGAATGGATGATGGACACTGAATGCATAAAGGATACACCTTTACAGTGCTATTTTTTATCTTTTATGTGATATGATGAGCAAAAAACCTATTAACAGCATTGGAAAGGTTACTTTCAAATGTAATCCATGACAGATTACTGGTTGCCATCTTGAAATTTAATCCTCTGGCATTTTCAATCTCAGTAACATAAACCCAGCATCAAAACTCCAAATGTCTTTTCCCTTCAAACATCTATTCAACAAATAGTTCCCGGTTTTAAGGAAGTAATCTTTCTACTGTGTTATGTACACTCACTGTAATAGATCACAATTAACTTTTACTGTAATGGTAATTGTAATGTAACGACTATCACTGTATTTCTATTGCACCCAAAATCATACTTCACACGTGAGCTGTTATGACAACACAGACTTACCTTTACATGTGCCGCCCTTTTCTTCGTATCCTGGGTTACAGAGACATCCGCCAATAGGAACCAGCCACTCTCCATCAGCGCCACAGTACATTTTAGGCTCCTCCCTCTCTTCCGATTGGTTGACACAGGACCCCCTGACCTCCACTAAGGAAGAAGTGTCGGCCCCGGTGATGGTGTCGGGGAAGGTTGCCAGGTTTCGGACGGTGAGGGGGCAGGTTTTATAGAAAACCCTTACAGAGACCAAGGCGATGCAGGCACCAACATCCTGGAAAGCCAGGTAGAAGCCCTTCCGGGTCGTGACCTTTACGTCCCGCACCTCAGTGTTCAGCTTCATAATGCGGTCTCCGACATCCACCTGGATGGAGAGAGAATGCAGTGAATTGAATCACTTGTTCAACCTGCACTTTACATTTTCCACATTTGGCTGAAAGCAGAATAAGCTTCAATTCCTAGACCACCAAAATTACAAGAAACCAACAGTAAGGAGTGCGTGAGTCAGAGCGAAAGCGCCCTGACAACATTCCTGGGACCATCGAATGATCATCTAAGAGTGCAGTGAAAAGAAATAAAAATAAGAGCTAAGTGCTAGAAGGGATTTTTTTCAAGATAAGAGCAAATTAAAGTGAGTGGAGGAGGAAGATACGGGAGGGGATTTGGTTCAGGCGGGGAGACGGTGACGTGATGCGCTTCTAGAAGTAAGTCAAGTATGCACTTATGGTGCAGGATGAAGTACTGAAAGTCAGACTGTGTTGTTTGCTGTTACCTGGGTGAAGCTCTCGTCTGCAGCCACAGTGTCCACCTTGATGAAGCTGCTCTCTCTGATGTAGCTCTCTCTGTCGTCGTTGGACTCGTGGTAGTACAGATTGAATGTCTCCTAGAAGACGAAAGGGAGTCGCCTATTTGTCATCTCATGTCGATCGACCATGCTTTTCTTATCTTTTCTCAGAATATTTGATGAGTCAAAGGGAGGTTTGTGCTTTACAGTAATAACCAGCGTAGATGCAACACTATCTTCACTAAAGACAATGATTTAATACCAAAAAAAATTCTTAGTCACGGTAAATAAACTTTCATCAGAACTCTTTGTCATCCAATTTTGTTGAATATTCCTACTGTACACAGACTTTACCTCTTGTGTTCCTTATGACAGTTCTCATCAGTGTGTGTTTAAATTGTTCCAGTACCTTGCAGGTGCCGGTGACGCCTGGCAGGCTGTTACAGTCTCTCAGGGTGAACTTGACTTCGACGTAGACCCGCTGAGCTCCGGACCGAGGGATCCAGTCGGTCCTCAGCCAGTTGTTCTGGCTGGGCTCTAGGACGTTACACACCTGGTAGGTTCGGATGGGGATGTTCTTCTCATCCATAATACTCACCTCCTCCCACTGGGAATGCACACACACACACACACACACACACACACATTTATGTTATTGAGGATCTCCATTGACTACATTCATTCTCTAACCCCTAACCTTAAAGGCATAGTGAGCAGGATTTTCACCTTTGAAATAGCATTACTCAACCAAATATTACTCAATCATTACTTATGGCCCACTGGTAGGGTGACAGTGTGTGTGTCTGCAGAGACCCTGCCTTCTGCCTCGATTTTCTTATTTCTGAATGTTTGGGAGTTTTCTGGGCGTCAACCTTTTGGCAGTGGGTGTGTCCGGCTGCAACCAAAACCACTGCTGACACTGCTAAAAGCCACGCTGGCTATGGTGGCGGTCCCAAACTCTAATACAGAGTAACTGGAGTTCTGGTCAGAGCTTGTGTGTCGTGAGCTGGCAGCTAGCTACCGTTGTTAGTGTAGCTGCCAGCTAAGCTCACCAATACCTACCTGTCCAACAGAAAACAGGCAGACTCCATGTCGCTCTTCATCCCCATCCTCTCCTTCAATACACGCCAACAGGTGAAAACCAACCCCAAATGAACTCCATTTTTGGAACGAGCATTGTCTGCTTGGCGTTTCGCCTCGCTGTACTTTTTTTTTTACTGTTTTTTACCGTTCTGGCAACCACGTTTACGTCTTGTTGAGCTAGGGTGGAGGGGTCACCTCAGAAAGTTGTACTTACAAGCCACAACTGGCAAAATCCTACTCAGTATGCCTTTACCCCTCACCACTACATGCATAACATAAATTCTTACCTAACCATAACTCTAACCTTAACCCGAAACCCAAGCCCTAATCCTGAAATAGCCCCTTAAAAAGTGACCACTGGCAAAATGTCCTTGCTTTGGAGGGTGTTTCTCATCTTTCTATCCTTGTGAGGACATTTTTGTCCTCATAAGAATAGATATATACAAGAACATAAAGAAACACAGATACATCTAAACATAGGCAGACACGCACATAGGCACAAATATACACACACACAGGAGAAGGGAACATGCAGATGGCGGGGTGAAGCATTTTCTAATTCAGATGCCACTGGGAAACTCACAATGCTAAGATTCATTCTTGCATCAATATTCTGCACTGGACAGTAGTTTGGATTTGTAGCGACTTCAAGGTTTTGCAGCACATCTTGATAGAAGTGAAGCAGGCCCAACCTTCACTGCACCATCCATCTCAATAGAGCTGACTATTTGCCTTGTACTGTGACCCTTCAAATGAGGCCTCCTAACTCTAAATTGCCTTTTTATTGGCGCTGAATAATAATCTGCCCTCTCCCTACTAGTGAGAGTTGTATACACTCTAAATGTTCCGTGTCGAAAGAGAGAAAAGGAGAGGGAGAGTCAGAGAATGAGAGAATGTGTGTGTGTGTGTGTGTGTGCGCGCGTGTGCGTGTGCGTGTGCATGTGTCTTTGTGCACTCCTGTGTGTAAGTGTATGTGTGTGTACGTATGAGCACATGGTTGAGCAAGATGGCCGTGTCTTTGTAAGTTTCTGTCTGTATGTGTGTCTTTATGTGTATGTTGTTTGTTTGTTTGTGTATGTGTGTGTGTGTGTGTGTGTGTGTGTGTAGAGGAAGAGAGCACTAAAGAAGCTGTCATGGGGTATGATGCCTCCTTTTCTAGTCTCCTTTGGAGTCTTTGTCAGCAGACAGAAATCACAGCTGTCAGAGGAAAAAAGCAGTGCACCCGCGGCCCAACCATGCAGAGATGGTGTTTTTGTGTGTGTGTGTGCGTGTGTGTGTGTGTGTGTGTGTGTGTGTGTGTGTGTGTGTGTGTGTAGTTAAGGGATGCAAAGAAGGGGGGTTGCCTATAATCAAAAGCTCAGTGCGTGCGGACCAGGACCCCGTCAATCAAGCGACATGTGAGAGAATGAGAGCATGGTGACTGGAGAGAGAGGAGTCAAGTTCACCAATAACTCCTAAACCAACAAAGAGGTGAGAGAGACACTGAGCAAAGAGAGAGAGAGAGAGAGAGAGAGAGAGAGAGAGAGAGAGAGAGAAAGAGAGATGGCACATGTAGACCAAATGACAACCAAAAAGCACAAGATATGAAAGGTAATGAGAGGATGTATAATAGCCTATACAATAGCCTATTTCCATTTTATTGCACCAGGATTGATCCAGGCAGCAACATGGTAGTAAAAATCCCTTAAAAAAATGAACACCCACCACCAAGCTGGTTTATGCCTTTTCGTGTGCCAAACACGAAGCCAGCAATCTCATAATAGCACTTAAGCTTGGTGAACAACAGCTCATTTCAAAATCTGTGAGATGATTATTTACAACCAGAATTGGTTCCAGACCAAGTGTGTGGGTGTGTGTGTGTGTGTGTGTGTGTGTGTGTGTGTGTGTGTGTGTGTGTGTGTGTGTGTGTGTGTAAGAGAGAGCAGGTTGTAAACAGTATATGTAGGAGCTCTCACTCACCCCTCCCTCTGAAGGACTGGCTGCCCATTTCAGCTCTCCTGGCACTGTCCTGGTATCCAGTAGGGTCACTAAAACACACACACACACACACACACACACACACACACACACACACACACACACACAGGTGGCTTAAGTGAAAACAGCCTACAGTGCTCCAACATAACCTCAATTTAAAATCCCTAAACAGTATGCATCAAGTTAAATCCTTTTCGCCCTTGAAACCAAAAGCAATCACGACACAAAATCACCACAACATGAACAGCAGTAAGGTTGGGATACTTTCAGGGATGAACATGGAATTAGCAGGATGTAACCTATGCACATTTGATTTCATTGCTAAAACTTGCAGTTAGTTCTGATAGAAATAGCCTATCAGATTCCAATATATTGACCTAACTTTCCGACAATAACCTTTTCATTAAAAAAAAAAAAGCAATCAAAAATAAAATATTTTCGAAGTTGAACTGATATTGAATAAAGGGTCAGTGTTTTCTATACTGTAACAACTAGCCCTGATGTGAAAATATCAAAGAAACAAAGGTTTTCCTGACAGCGCAGGGAAGAGAGAGAGAGTCCATCCAGCTGAACTCCCTGGGGCCACAAGAGCCGATCTACGCTACAACTCTGCTAGAAACAACAAGAAAAACAACAACATTTCTAACTTTTTGTTCTTTGCTGTGAGCAATCCTTCGGAGGCATCTCGCAAAACTGCCCCGCTCTTACCTATCGTCCTAGGACGCAAACGGAGCGCCAGTGTCTCGTAATGCGAAGAGTGGAAGCCCGAAAGTGCCGTACAGCGTAGCCGCCTCTACATTTCCCCCCTTACCTTCATTTGGTGGATAAATCCTTGTCCGCGAACTTGAAACCAGAGTTATTATCCAGATGGACGCGGAAAATATTCGCCATAAATTTGCAGCCATTTGTGCCGGTTGGAAGCGTGTGTGTTCCCCGTTGGCTCTACGCGCTGGCTGAAGCCGCTCCATCCCTGTGGGAAAAGTGTGTGTGAATGAACCGAAGTGTGAACGCGAGTTGGATGCAGCGGACACTGGGGCGGTCTCTTGCACTCGGATGCTCTACTAATGATAAATCAGATTACTTAAGACAAATGACATATATTGATCTACATCGACATTAATACAACAGTTTTAGTCTCAGATGTTGGTTAACAATGTCTAAGGGAAGCTTCTCAAACATTTTCATGTCAAGGACCCTCTGAGAACATTTTTGTCGTTTGAATATGATTTGGTACAGAACAGGGCGACTGTTAGTACTGTAGGTATGTGGAGAAAAAATCATTTCCTGCAATATCCCCTCACTGTCCTAACTTCAAATTAATAGTAAAATTACCTTTTTTTCTAGAAGACCCTGGAACTCTCTCAAGGACCCTAAGGGGGGCCCGTACCTCACTTTGGGAGCCACTCATCTAAGGTAAACAACCGAGGATGCAGTATGTTAATGCACTTCCCCTTTCAGTAGTCTGTGTGTCCCATGTACGTTGGAAGTGACATTTAGCAGTGACAGCACCATGAACCGTGAAGGATCCGAGCAGACATAGGATCATAAACGTCTTTGTAGTGATTTTATACCACATGCTATACGGCATCAGATTCATGAGGTCAGTGTGTGTTTTTTAATCACATAGCCCAGTGCCACATGGAATCAAATGCGTAAAAGCGTCAAAAGCGGCTGATATAGGTCAGCTGTGATAAGGAGCAATCACAGAAAGAATTGTCTTGCTTGCCTGTGGGCACTGACTTCATAGTCAATATAATAAGCTTATGGCTGTTCTGTCCCTGGGAGGCTGAGGCTGTTGGAAGCTCTTTGTCCTGCCTGCTGAATGTTTTGTGATGAGCACAAGAACAGAACAGTGTGACTATAGCGCCACCTGTTGATGTGTATAAGTGGGAGTAAGTCTGTGATCAGGGATCTTTCACTGTATGCTCTGAAATATTTAAAGGCTAATACGCTAAGGATGAGGAACTTCTGTTCAGAGTCTACCCTTTTTCCACTATTTTTCTCATAGATTTTCCATCCATAAACCTTCATCCTCTATTTATTTCACGTATTCAGGCCTGTTCAGATCTGTGAGTGCCATGTGTGTGAGCATAATCAAGGAAAAGCAGTGGGGAGCAAGTGGTGTGATTCATCCTTTATACTTAATAAGGCTCCAAGCAAGGAGAAACAGTCATGAACCAAAATGGAACAGGACCACGCATGCCCTGTTGTACAAGTGTGGTGGAGCGAACAAAGGACAGGCTCATGACCCGTCCTCCTACACCTTCCCTCTCTCAAAGACATGGTGAACAATCGCACTCAGTGGATGCCTAGCTTAAAGGAGCAAATACCATCATTCACAGTGATCCAGTGGCCTTTTTTTGTCCCTGTCTGTTGTGTATTATATAAAAAAAATTACGGCAAGGTGCAGCAGAGATGTAGTGCTACTGGTTTAGTCCTTGTTAACATGCCCAAAGGTAGCCAGGAAGTCATGTGACACCTGCTTCTGATAACCTTTTTCTCAAAAAGAACAGAGAGAGAGTGCTGAACAGTGTGTGTTTGGTGTATTCTCAGTGTGTTTAGGCCAAAGGCTGGTTTGGGTGGAGCATTCCCAAGTAGGGGACTGTATGTTTTTGTGTGTGCACGCGTTTGTGTGTATGTGTGTAGGTGTGTGTGTGTGTGTGTGTGTGCAGTTGCATGTGTGTGTTGCGTCGGCCTCCATCTCGGTCGGTCTCCATCTCGCTTTGTGTCTTCGCAGTTGCTACGCCGAAACCATCCCGATCCCCTGTAAGGCTCCATAATGGACCCAGGAAGAGCATCTGGCGCTTTGAGACGCCAGAAACGATCTCCCTACTCCGACCTGCCACTCATCCCCCATCCACCATAATACCGTTTTCACGTCTCATTCTCCCCCAATGCCACGACAGACTGCGCAATCACAAAGACCCAATTAGCTGAGAGGGGGATCACGATTTCGCTCGGGGACCGATGGACCAATGGCGTCAGGCGGCGGAAGACGAGGGCCTATGGGGCGCCGGCGCAGGTGGGCGGGACACGGGCGTGGGGCGGAGGTGACACAGTGACATGGATGGAGAACGGCCCGTTGTTTCTGGTCATTTGTGTCAGAGGAGTTTTGATTGATGACCGTCGGGATGTTTTTCCCACTCTCCCCTGAGATTCCCAGCTCTCTGGAGGGGGTTTCCACAACGGGACCCCAGCCTCGGACCCCCAGTTTAAGTTTGGCCCCTGGCCCTACGCTGCACAAACACATATCTACACACACAAACAGAAACACACACACACACACATGCACGCGAGCACACACTTTTTGTTTCGTTTGGGGCCCCAGATGGCTGCTGCCCACACATCTGTATTGTAGAGCACTAAATATAGGCTCTAGTGTGTGTGTGTGTGTGTGTGTGTGTGTGTATGTGTGTGAGTGTGTGAGTGTGTGTGTGTGTGTGTGTGTATGTGTGTGAGTGTGTGAGTGTGTGTGTGTGTGTGTGTGTGTGTGTGTGCGAGTGTGCATGTGCACCTGCATGCACACAAGTGTGTCTAAGTGCGTAATAGAGATAAAGAGAAAGGAAAGGACAGGGAGAACAAAGAACAAAGTCCATATAAAGTAGCCGAATGTAAATGTGTGAGTGAGTGTGTGTGTGTGTGTGTGTGTGTGTGTGTGTATGTGTGTGTGTAAAAAGAAAAGCCCGAGGGACGTTAGGTGTGTGGGTGGCTGAGAGAGATGAACAAAGGAAGCAGAGAAGAGAGACGAGGAGCAGCGCATTGCCAGTGAGGATTTGATTGGGTGGGTGGGTGGGTGGCGGGGGGTGGAGGGTGGGGGGTGTTGGGTGTTCAAAAAGGATCTTCCCTCAAAGCCTCACTAAGATACTCCTGGAGCGAGTTAGGATTTAATTTGGCTTGGAGTCATACAGCGAGTGCTTAGATCGTAGTGGGACCTAAAACGATTTAATATTCTCACGGCTGTCGTTTGTTATTCTCTGGGTTGTATGACAGATAATTCTGTGAATTCTGTGTGTGTGTGTGTGAGAGAGAGCACGTGTGGGTGTATGTGTGTGTGTGTGTGTGTGTGTGTGTGTGTGTGTGTGTGTGTGTGTGGTTGGACAAAGCGTCATTAGCATGTCAGAGGCGTTTCGTTAGTACCCAGTTCTCTCCAGAGCAGCTGCTAGTCTGGCGAGTTCCTCCAGCACACACGCATGTTCACCTTCATCGCGTGTGTGTGTGTGCGTGTGTGTGTGTGTATCTATCTGTGCGCCTACGTGGATGTGCCTCTGTGTTTATGTATGCATGTGTTCAGTATAAACAAAGCGAGAAGAGAACAGAAGGTTTCATCAAAAACAGGAGGCACCAAAAGTGTGTGTGTGTGTGTGCATGTGCTCGCTTTGATGCCTGAAGAAATAACCATCAGCCCCTTCCTCCAGTGTGTGTATGTGTGCGCACACTGTGTGTGTTTGGGTGTGCACGGTGTGCGTTCATCGTGTACTTGCAGTGTGTGTGTGTGTGTGTGTGTGTGTCTGTGTGTGTGTGTATGTTTGTGTGTGATTGCATAAACATGGTGTCACAGTGATGAGATGTTCTCTCCATCCATCTGTTCTGCTGGCATTTACATCTTCAGAGGGCTACAATAGAGGACAGAGAAAGAGAGAGAGAGAGTGAGGGGAAGAGAGAGAGAGAAATAGGTAGAGATGGAGATGAGGAGAGAGATTCCACGACGGTCTTGGTTCTGTCTGTCAGTCACTGGAGCAATAACACACTCTGAGGTCACCCGCTGACCCCCGAGGCTCCAGTCTGACTTGAACTCTGAACGCGTCTGAGAGTGTTTGTAAGTATCTGTGAGTGTGAAAGAGAAGCTGCAGTGTGTCTTCCTGTGGATGTGGCTATATGTTTCTGTGTGTGTGTGTGTGTGTGTGTGAGAGAGAGAAAGAGAGAGCGAGCGATAGATCTCCACTACCTTATCTCCAGTCCCTGTGGAGAGCCCCGCGCTGTTTCTCCCTGCAGCGATGTGACCCGGCTGTGATACCGCCTCGACCTCGTCTCCACAGACCCAGATAACAGACCACCCTAAAAATACTCCTCTCTCCTCCGCTCTCCTCCTCTGTTCCTCTCACCTCTGCTGGCTCGCTCTATCCTCCGGAGTCTCCCCGGCCAGGAGAACGCTCTGCCAGACTAAAATACCTCTGGGCGCTTCTTAATGTCAGAGAGGTCTTCTATTCTATATCCCCCCCCCCTCTTCTTCATGTTCTTCCGCTCATTCTGTCGCGGGCCGTGGATGTTACAATGTCAGCCGAGCAGCAGAAGTGCAACTCAAGACTGTTACATCACAAGTTTTCTTATAATTTTTCACAATAATTCCCCCCCCCCCTCCTTCCCCCGCAGCTACTTCAATCACCCACACTCTGGACACGCAGGGCAGATGGGATGTGGGAGGAGACGGCGAGGACAGAATCTGCCGGGCTCACATAATTATATATCAAGTAATTCCTCATAACTTCTCAATAAAATATTGAAGAGTGCGTTTTTTGGTGCCTCACGGGTTTGACAGTCTTGAACAATGCTAATTATGATAAACTAGGCATTTTTTTGAAGATCATGCCACAGCCAAGTGCCTTGAGAGCTTTTCATCTCTCTGCTGCCTCCCTCGCTGCCTAAATGTGAGCCGCTTTTAAGAGCACTGACAACGCCACTGTCTGTACTTTCAAGGAAGTTTCTTACTAATTTAAAGCTTTTTTACTCCAAGCTCTTGCGCCACATTTGACATGGGGGTTAGACCGCTTGTCTTTTTATCTCTGTGTGTGTTTGTGTGTGTGTGTGTGTGCGTGCATCCTCGCCTTCTGTTGGCCCAAGCCCACGCAGGTGACCAGAGGGGGCTTTGTGTGGGTGGACAACTCAATGGCGACCCCCCCCCCCCCCTCTCTCTCTCTTTACCCTCACCCTCCCTCCTCTCTCCTCCCCTTCCTTCTTTTCTTGCCATCCATACACCATTATGAGACCAAGAAGTAGGAGAGAGGCCCAGGAGGAGAGACAGGCTTTGGCCAAACAACAGACAATCTATTTATTCTCTGTTTCAACCCTTTCCTCCAAAATAATACACCCAGTAAATGGATATTGGATAATATTGTAATAACAGTAAATAGTAAAAGTATGTTTGTGTATATTTATTATGATTATGCACAGTGTATTCATTGTTATAATACCTATATAAGAAAATGTGATTCAAATATTTCCTTTGATCATGCAGTAGTAGCTTCCATATGGTTGAGAGAGAAAGATGAGAGAAACTGGTATCAGCATGAGCGATGGTTACAAGGTGTTCCCTCTGAAGTCTCCCCCTATTGCTATTTTTGAGTCAGTGAACTGCACATGGGAAGCTGTGTGTCTTTGTGTGTGTGTGTCTCTGTGTGTGTTTGTGCATGAATGTGTGCGCGTCGGTGTGTCTCTGTGTGTGTTTGTGTGTCTTTCATAGAAGAAGAAAGAGCGAAGATAAGAGGCTGTGTTATAGGGAGGATTACTAGGGATTAGGCTGTAAAACCAGATGATTGCTCAGTTTATCATGTCACCTTTGCTTTATCAGCAGACGCGATAGGTCACACACATGCACACACACACACACACACACACACACACATCCGCACAAACACACAGAAAAAGACAGTGAGAGAATGAAGTAGAAGCCAGGACATAAAAAGCTGCTGCAAAACCTGTAAAAAGAGTGTCCCAAACAGTGTTTCTGTCATGATTTCTGCTTGAATAGTTGTCACAACATGGGAGCACCTTTGGGTGACTCCTAATCTATTGCAACTCTGCTGCTGAATTTATTGCTGCTCTGTTGCTCAATGTATTTGTTGGAACCATGTATGCGCTTATTCTAAAGTAGAATTCTAAGAAATAAAAATCATGAGTTCCATTTTGCATATCACAAGGAATTCCTGATTTTGTGATGGTAGATATTTAGGTTGATGTGCGACACAAGAAGAAGCCAGAAGCCCATTTGTTACACATCCATTTAATGCCTTGTGTGACAATGCTGTCAATGGACTAGCCCATAGCAACATTGCCACCCTCTGGTCTAGATGGTAATAACAACTACTGTTGGACAACATCAAAAGCGGCATGAGTTTGTGTGATGTACCAAATTGAGTTGTGTTGGTGGGCCTGACTGCCAAGTGGGAGGACATAGACACTCAGAGAGGGCAGAAGATGAGCCAGTCATAATGAGGGCAGACTGAGTCATGATCTCAGAAACTGTCACAAAGTGACAAAGCGCGGCCAGACGAGTCATTATTGGTCCCACCAGATCAGACGAGGTGATGCATGGGCTGCATGGGCTGCACACCTCGTATAAAAACGTATAAATGCACAAATATAGACCAATGCAGAAAACATGCTACAGCTATCAGGGTGTTTTCCCTACTACATTTTTTCCTACAGGGAGCCATACACTATGAACACAGCATCAGCAACTCAGCAAACACTTTTTCTAAAATATTGCTGCAAATTGACTATTCAGCTCGTTCCTTTCCTCTCTAATTAATTCAAGAGGACTCCTCTATACTCTAAGGGAGGCATTCATTTCAGAAGAAGAAAAAGAATCCCCCCAGCTAATGTCTGGGGATGCAGGAGGACTTGTATGGCAATTCAACTAATTTCCTGCATGTACAGTATAGTTCCCATTTACACCTAATAATCACAGTTAAGGTGGGGTAGTGAGTGGGGAGACTGTCCTTCAAGTGGAGGTTCAAGCCTATGTGACAGCATGCATCTGCCCTTCTGAAGTGTCCTTGATCAAGACACTGACTCCCTACCAGCTCTAGTGGCGCTGATGTAGCTGACCTGCACTCTGACTAGGGTAAGGGAAAAGACACATTTCTCCTGTAGGGATCAAAAGAGTATTACGTTTAAGTGTAAACATGTACACATGATTGGGTACAATGTGGTTTTTTCCACTACCTCTATAAGAACATCATCATTTATATGTTGCTTGGCACACTATTTAGATGCAATTTAGATGTGTTTTTTATCACACACACATCTAGTGTCAGTGGAATAATTGCATGACTATGTTGACTGTCGTCTAGAACATTCCTGATAGATGCTGCAGAAGCATTAACAGAACCTTATTGTGCAGGAACCTTTTATTTTTTACAGCCCCTTATTTACAATGTGTACATCTAGTTTTGGAGATGTATAGAGTGTTGATAACTTAAAGATGCTGTGCCTATCTAGGTCAGCTGAGCTGGATTTGGAGTTGTCAGCTTTCTGCAGAGTAAATAGGTCATGCTAACGAGGAGGGGGGTTTTGACAAGCCTCTCATACTTCATCGCTTCTCACCACAAAATCTCAGATTGCTGATTGTGTAAAACATGCTGGCTACAGCTTTACGCTACAATGTCAAATTATGACAATGGGTATTAGAGTCATTATTGTAAACACGAGACAATCTAGGAAATACGATGAGCACGATATTTTGTGCAACAAATTGCATTCACGCACAATTACGTGTGCATTTGCATTGAGATCTAAATATGCAGTAATGTAGCCGGGGAGAAATCAAACTGCAGAAATGAAGCAAAGAGTGTGTGCAGATTAGGATGTGCTGTGCTGTACATGAAGAACTTCACAGCAAGTTTATTAACCCAGAAAGCATAAATATAGATGAGAGCCCAAGGAGATTATATGAACCTAATGCATCAGTGCACCAGCTCCACAGCGAGAGTCTCATAGGCCCGCATGCCCACATAAACAGGTCTTGGCATTGCATAATGGCACAGTAGAGGCTTAATTTGTGCAATGTGTGCACAAATTTGTCAGCCATGATGCAATAGTAGGCTTCCTGTCCTCAATTAACGAGCCACAGGTTACAGCGAACGTAAGAAGTGGCACACACACACACACACACACACACACACACGTGCACACACACATGTGTAGGCAGGTAGGAGGTAGGGGTATATATGAGCAGAGAGCAGGTATTTGGTAAATTCTCTTCTGGTCCTTCGTCTTGTCAACATGGCTCCCAGAGGTATGGTCACCGTGACAACCGCGCTCCTCTGCTGCATACTGGGCCTGCTCAGACCGACTCCAGCTGCCTGTAAGTTTACCTGGTCACTTTTACCTGCTTATCATTTAGGTTAATATTAACTATGGATGCCAAGAACAATAATTTAGAGGTGTTAGTGACCTGTGACACACACTGAGGGGGATTTCATTGGGATTGGGATTTCATTGGGATTGTGAGGGGAAAAAAGCTAAACTGACCATTGTGAGATGTAATTGGTAATGTGACGTGTCTGTTTTTGTGTGTGTGTGTGTGTGTGTGTGTGCGTAGCTGCTCGCATGAGCAGTGCCTGCTGTATGAGTTACACCAGGACGCCTGTGGCCATCCACTTTATAAAGGGCTACAAAGAACAAACCCCCCGGGAAAACTGCCACATCGCTGCAATCATGTAAGACAATCCGTCACCACTCCACCCCCACTCGCCATCCGTCTCTCTCTCTCTCTCTCTCTCTCTCTGTGATATTTGAATGTAGTGATATTTGTGCACATACTGCCTGTTTTAATGCCCCCGAACCAGCTGCCTCTCCCTGTCCTCTCTCTCTTTCTTATCTGAATAGCAGACACTGTATCTCCCTCTCTACTCTCTACTCTCTCTTTCAAACACACAAACTTCACCCACACACACACACACACACACACACACACACACACACACCTTCTCTATCTGTGTGGCTGAAGATGCTGTGTGTGTGTTCACTGTTACAGTTTCTACACGATTAAGAACAAGAAGGTGTGCGCCACCTCCAAGGATGAGTGGGTGAGGAAAGCTCTGGCCCAACTCAGGTATGACAACTACACTCACTCTGAAACACCAACTAGTTTTAGACACAGAGCCTTTAAACAAGTGTTTTTAGTGTCTTTTTGTCGTGTCTTTGGAGCAGCATCAGTGAAACGTCTATATTTTCTAGTGCAAGACTGAAGAAGCTGTCCAAAGCCAATCCTACCGCAGGTGGAGCCGTGATGATGAGAAGTGCTGGAAGTGGATCTTTCTTCAACGGGACCAACGAAGGCATCATCTCCAACAGCACTGAAACTCTCTATTAGCCCAACCTCGTTCAAGCTGACTGGCAGCAGCACCATTCTGTGAAACAGCTCGGTTATGTCTTGTGGTTGATGTTGGTCAGTAGTTCCCAAACTGTGGTCCGTAGCACCCCTGGGGGGCCTCTAAACATGTCATGTGGTGTAAGGCCTCAGAGAATTGTAGTTAAAGAAATTATGTTATGGAAAGACCGATGTAAGAGACAAACTTAGCCTATTATATGATGAAATGATCCAATTAGTTTGGGATGTTATCTCAGAATGAAGAAAAAAGGCCCTAAAGTTGTATTATCATGACTCAAGGGGGCCGTGAGAGGAGAACAGCTTGGGAACCATTGATGCAGACTATGTCCTCAGTCATTTAACAAATGTTTCGGTGGAAGTTTTTTTTTTTTTTAATCATGCTTTTAGAGTGCGCTTCTTCCTAAAGACCTTAAAGCCTTTAAAGACACAGGGGTAATGTAACCTAAAAACTGTGAATCTGCTGATTCAAAATATGCAAAAACATATTTCTCAAAAAGAGAAATAAATATTTCTTTCACAGTACTATTATTGTCCGCATTTATTTAATCAAATCAATGTCAAATCTACCACACTAGCTCACTGAAAGGTATCTTGTAACTTACAATGTAACTGTGGTTCATTGCTTGCAAAAAAAAAAACACATTTTCAGCAATGGTTGTGGAGCTCTTAGTATTTTCAACAAACTTTAACATATTACTGTAATTTGACTCTCTCTAGGGAAGGCACAGCTCACTGTAACTTCAATAGATATTATTCTAACCCAAACACTAACCCTACAACAGCTGAAAAACCTGTGCAACCTGAGTGAACTACTGCTTTGCATGGTGCATGGTTTATTTTTTGTGGCGTTACATGTGTGCCTGCCGTGTTTAGAGGAGGTTGCAGCCAGCACATCTGCTGGAAGGTGTCTAAAACCTTTTTGATGAGCTGTGTTGGTGAATCCCCCCCCAAGCTGATGCAAATGCATGACATGAATGACAGGGAGGCAACCTCTTGTGCTATTTCAGAGCGCTGCCCCAAGGGGTTGGTGCTTCAGCCAGACAAGGTGACTTCTTCAATGACACACGCTCTCATCAAACTGCACTGCAGTAACATCGACTTTCCACTAGATGGCGGAAACGATCTTTACCAGCCAGTGCCAGTCACATTACATTGATTATGATCTGCCGATGCCATGATGGTCATTTGATGTTTAAGAGTAGTGAAAATAAGAGCATGGATACCTTTGTTTTCCAATATTGAGCAATACAAATGACAAGTGTGGACAGTAAATAACAGCATTTATTTAGTCTTATTTAGTCATTGTTATGTACTTTACACAGAAGCTTTTTGCATCTTATATCCTTGTTAGGCCTGATGTTAACACTGAAGAAATAGCACAGGCAGGAAATCATCAGGAAAATTACAAGAAAAGCCAATAAATATTCCCAGCAATAAATAATAAATATACCAGAATAACATTAAAAAGCATTTTAAATAACTTAAATTAATTCAAAGGCGGTTGGCTGAAGATATTCATGATGATCAGGATGAAGGTGAAGAGTGGTTTCTATGGGGTAGAAGTTGTAGTGGCAGCGGTGGTGTTCTTCTTCGCTCTGCGGGCCTCCCTGTAAAACACACAAGCATGAGCATCAATGGTCCATCAACTGATTTTTACATATTTGATTTATACAGCGATGCTATCTGTATTAGTATGAGCTGGCCGTCCATACTGGAGACTGGCAGAAATACCAAAGGCCTACTCACTCGAGTTCCTTGATCCTCTCATAGACCCAGTCCTGTTTCCAGTGGCTGCAGATGTCACCGTCTGTGGTCTGGAAGCTGGATGGAAAAAAGAAAAAATATCAGACACCATGACCTTATAAATGTTCTAATATAGCAGGAATCCAAAACTCTCATGGAGATACATACTCAGCAATAGAGCATAGGTTTTCAAGTAGTATGGTTCTTACATGACAGCGCGGACACAAGGTGGGTTCTTCCTCTGGATCCTGTAGCCGAGGATGGGAGCGGTGATGTTCATGATGGTAACCTCAGTGCAGCAGTTGTGCACTTTATTTCCCGCTTCTGATGAAACATACAAGGATTTGCCATTATGAGCACACACGCCTCTTTCATTTGCAGCATCAAAACCCTTCTCCCCTTTCTATTAGAACAAATAGGTTGATAAATGAGTGTTGGCCTGCATTTTTCCCAGAGCTCAACCACTTCAGATTCTCATGCAAAAGTACTATTTCGTGTCAAATGAGGATAGAGCTACACGCCTACTGCAGCTGTCCTGGAGCAGGTTACTGGAGTGACTTACCGGATCCTGTTGCCATCAGTGCCAGAACCCCAGTGAAGAGAGCCAGGCATGACAGTCTAATGACACACAGCTGCATGGTTCAAGTCTGAGATGTTCCAGAGGTTCTTTGCAGAGGCAGAGGGTTTGAACCGGCCAGATGGAGATGACTGATCTCCTTTGACCAGAGCCCTGGCTTAAATACCCAAAAAAGAGGAACCAGGTCAAGATAACCAGATCCGTTCTCTCCTAGGGCTTTCTGAGTGTGTGTGTGTGTGTGTGTATGTGTGTGAGGGTGGGGGCTAGGACTTCCTTGGGTCACTGTTTAGTCAGCTATTTCCCCTATGTGATTTCATCATGCCGTTGACTGAGAAATTCACACAGAAAGATTGAGGCCTAAAAGGTGTAGCCATTGTAAAAGATTCACTTTTTACTTGTCCGCTGCCTAGCTGCAGCAATGTATGTCCAACTCTAAAAGGAATTGCAAAGTAGAATTGGAATTGTACATTTTAAATAGTCATTTTAATGTTCAAGTGAAGTAAATCAAAGTAGGTATAGGCCACATGGTACCCTATGTGTAATATATTTACATGCATATAGTTACAGTTATGTTCTTTGTTGACATGACTTGTGAACTATAATCTCCAGCTAATGGTGTCAAACATGTAAGTGAAACAATCTGTCACTGTGGTGAGATAAGTTCACTTGTTGAAATTGCAACAAGTATTTCATTTTCTTGATAGTAGTGCAGTGATCGGCCTTATTCTGACTTGTTTGAAGATATTGGCACTCGTTACCTCCACCAAGGAGGTTATGTTTTCGGTGCCGTTTGTTTGTTTGTTAGTCTGTTAGCAGGATTACGGAAAAACTACTGGCCCGATTTTCATGAAACTTAGTGGAAGGGTGTAGCATGGGCCAAGGAAGAACCCATTACATTTTGGAGCGGATCCGGATCCGACTCACAAATAAGCAATAATAGCACAAACCTTGGCGGAGGTCTGCGCTCTCCAAGTGCCCTTCTAGTTTCTAGAGCGATCTCACCTCATTGGCAGAATTTTTATCTTGGTTTAAGAAAAATAAGATTTGAAGGCTGAATATGGGACTAGCAGACTAAATGACTTGTTAAAATGGAGATTTTTTGTCTTAAGTGATTGCATTTCATTTGGTATGAATCATGATGATTTCAGCAGACATGGCATTCATCCTTTGAACTGACAATGTCATGTGCTGATCACTCATGCGTCATCTCTCTCTTCCCACCCCTCCCCTCTCTCTGGCACTGTCTCTCATGGACAGTGCAGGATGGAGAAAAGGAGAAGGAAGGAGGAGAACCCAAGGTCTTCTGCCACAAACCGCAACTTTCCGCACATCCTCTTCCTCCACCCAAATATGGGCAGTTGTCCTTAACGCTCCACATCATCTGAGTTACAAGCCTAAACTTGTCTGGGGAGCCTATGAGACAATTTGGAAAAATGTAAAGTCAAAATTAAATCAAAATGACCTTTTATGCAGAAATGTATTCCTTGACATGTTAAATCTCATTCACTATGAAGCATGTCAGGAGTTTTCTTTTTTCACTCACCTAAAAACCTGCCAAAAGCCAAAAAAAACTGCCAAAATAGAACAGTGTGATCTGTTATGCGGTGGTTCAAACTCTGTGTGCCTCTGCAGTTAGGCTTCTTGTTGCCAGCAAAACAATGCTGCAGTTTATTCATCATCCCACAAGACAAGAGTTGGCTCAAAAAACAAAATAATATTGCAAATGACTCCTTGAGTGTAGTCTGGCCTCCATTTGCTTTAGATAATCCTCCATAGCTTTTCCACTGTAGAATATTTCAGTGTTTCACAGAATTCTAAGTATTGGAAAACTATTAAAGGTCTTAAAGGGGCATTAAGTAATTAAGGGGCAAATATCTTAAAGGGGCATTAAGTAATCTATGACCTTTGTCAACCTCTATCGACGACCAATAGAAATTTCAACGACATTGCTAGAATTTATCTCCTCCTACACAAGTATCTGGCACAGCCCCCACCCCTCACCCCTCTGACCACCTTGAATTACGGTTGTCTGTAATTGACAAACAAAATAATATTTTTAGCTGTGACCAGCTTTAGCACAAGTCATTCTGATGGTCGGTTGGTCGGTCGGTGGGGTCGGTCGGGTCTGTTGGTCCAGAAGTTAAATAAAACCTCACTGCACATGCACAGCCACAAGATACAGAGATATAATGTGTATACATGTCTCAGATAGGCAGACTGGTGCCTTAGCTGACTTGATAGGGCAACAGACTTTTGTGTGTCAATCCTGAAGTTGGTCAATTCGGCCTCACAGAGCCAAATAGGTCGCAGTTTATCATTAATTACTTGCTTGTTACAACAGAGACAATACGTGAGCTAAGTAGAGCTAACAAAAAAGTCTAGTGAAAAGGTCATCAATTACAATGCAAAATATTGTAATAGCAATACTACAATATGATAGCTTTTGTAATTGAAATGTCTTACAATGTCAGTCGCTGGCTTGTAGCACCATCCTCCATAATCAAAATGTTTGAAAAGTAGATGGGAGGTGGGATTGATAATGTTTTGAAATTCCAATGGGCAGTAAGTTTTTGTTCTAAAACAGAGTACGGGCCAGAAAATGAGTTTTGAAAGCCAGAAATCTCTGCACCTGGTGAAGAAATCATTGAGTCATTGTTGTGATCAAAAATCCTATCAACCCCCCACAGATATATTATGATAATTTTTTGCTATGAGGCAGTAAAAGCCTTACTTATTTACTGTAATTACAGGTATAATGTGGATGGCACCAGGAGCTTTGAACAAGAAGGCCTCGGAGCAGCACTGGCTGCTGCGGGACTTTTCCTCACTGTACCCATATTATCATTTTGTGGTCTCTATTTTTCTCAGTTTTTAGCCCACCAAAGGTCATCAAGCAATAAAGGAGTGGAATAGTACTGCAGTGATTATTAAAAGTTTCATTGTTACAAAATATGTCACTGCTAATATGTAGTTGTTGCGGAGAGGCTGATTTAGCTGATGTATTTGTAATGAATGTGCTCGATTGTCATGTAATAGATGACATTTGGGATTTGGCTTGTGGGCTGATAAACAGCACACGCCATGTGCAACATACAGAGTGGTGAGACGTGGTTCTATTATTCACAAATTGGTCAATGACTATGTGTGCACCTCAAGTGGGGTTAAAGTATATTTTTCAATAATTTGAATTACTGTATTGCAAGCCATCTAAAGACTTATAGCTTTATACTGTGTAGAATTTAAGGCCGCCATAAAAAAAAACAGTCTCTTGTGATGATGTACTTGTTAGCTGTGTCAGCTGTTTCATACTGAAATTGCACAAACATATTTACTGGCTTTTGAGTCTGAATGAAACATTAAAATTCCTCATCATTGAAAAGCAGAAACGATTAAACAAAATGAGGAAGGAAGTGCGATCAGTGTGATCTGCTTGGCTAAAATGAAGATATGATTGCGAAACATATGCATTTTTTGAATTGTGGATTGGAGCGAGGCAGGGATTGAAAGAGAGAGAAGTTCTCCTTTTTATTTTGCATTTCATTCATTAGTTGTTTTTTGTCCTACATCAAGGTTGTAAATCTAACAAATAGATACTTTTACTGTAGAGCTAGTCACCATTTCATGCTTGTAGGTGTGCTGGTGTGAGGATTTTTCAAATTAGACAATCCAGGCAGATACTATGCTGTTTGATATCCTTATCTTTATCGGACCCAACTTGCTGCCTAATGATTGAACAATGTACTGGGAGACTTGATAGAACAATATTAAATTGAGTCATTGCACTGCAGACCTCAGCAATTTCACTTCTAAGGAATGTAATAAGTGATTATTCCTGAGTCATTATAATAGGCTGTCATAGAGGAGGGAGAAGATAGAGTCAGTTAAACATAATAGACCCATCCAAAGAAAGTCATTTTAAAAGCGATGGAACGACAGCTCCATCAGAGCTTATTGACTGTAAGATATCTTCAAAAGACAAATTGTGGCTGGTGGAGACTTATATATATATATTTTATTCTGTTCATTAAGTTACCTTTTATCTTTCTCCTTTTGTTAAGCACTTTGTAACTGTGGTTTTGAAACGTGCTATATAAATAAAGATTTGTATTCACTGTTTCCACTGTAGAACTATCAACTGATTTTGCCCCTGGGCTCATGGACAATATTTAACTTTCTGCCCAGCAACATAATAGAAAAAAAACGTTTATTAGTAATTAAACTATCTGCTGCTATGTATGTCTGTCTGTTCATATGTGTGTGCGTGTGTGTGTCTGTGGATGTGTGTGTGTGTGTGTAATTTGGATGACAGATAGAAGCTCAATCAAAGGAGTGGAAGCTTAACCAACTCCAGCTTTGTTACATACATGTGTGTTTGTGTGTGTCTTCCTATATGTATTTCATGAGTATCTTCATATTCTCCTTTAGTTTGGCTTGTGTTTTGGTGTGAGATGCAGTGATGTACCCACTATAAAGCTCTGTATTACAATCATAATGTACTGCTTTCATAACTATTACTGACTACTATTTTTGAGTATTACTGTATTGTGATCACTGTTGGGTGTGGGAATACTCGTAGCACATATTGTACCTTCTGTGTGTGCATGTGCTGCCCATGCAACTGATGATGCTCTCACCCAGACTTTAAAGAAAAGGGAGTGTCCAGTTTATCTTTTCCTGTTAGCTCCGCCCCGTTTCTCTCTCCTTCCACCCTCTTTCCTCTCATGCATTCTAAAGACCACAGACCTTATGACATCATCTCATAGGTAAATTATCTAATCTAAATCTAAATCCGATCTAAAATATCTAAATCTAAAAATAGAAAGCATTCACTTTTGGAAAGACTGACTTATATTAAACCTGTAATAAGTTATATCAGACCTTATAACCAATCCTGAAACTAATGTGTGCTATGTGGAGATTTCATTGAGACATAATGATATAAACCAATATCCACACAAAAGCTAAAGCTTATCGTCAAATTCTGGTCTGCAATGAAGCTCCTCCCGGTCCATTCGGTAGCTTTTCATTTTTTAAAAACTAGGTTGGCTCCTCCTTCGCTGTTTAAAAGCGACACTCACCCTCTCCCATTCTGGCAAATATTCTCGTAATGGTGGAATCGAAGAAACAAGGGAGTAAATTTAGTAAACTAGTAAACTTGCTACCTACCTCTTCACTTGTTGTCGTGGGACACAAACTTCAGCGGGAGACACTGACGAGACTTCTCCTTCTAGCTATGTTTAGCTTAGCTATAAGCTTTGCAATGTGTGTCCTTGGTAGGCCTCTGTAGTGCAGTGGCTTTACTGTGCTTTATTTACAAATGTGTTGCGGTTTCTGTCGCCCTCTAGTGACCATAGTTTTCCTTTTTATGAAGCCATGATAACTGTATGGCCAAAACCTAGAGCGGCATCATACAATTACAATATGCTTATGGATCTTGTTTCACGTTTCAAGTTTCCTTCTACAGACCTATCTCAAGAAAATAAACTCTGGGAAACAGAAGAACAACAAGGAACCAGGACTCTTTTTCTTCTCAAACTCTGTAACAAAAATAACCCTCAGCTATTTATCGGCCGTTTGGACATTCAGAAATATTAAAAAACAAAAATAAAATAATGACTTTTAACAAACTGCTCAGGAATTATAGTTTTATAGTTAAGGCCAGTGGATATGCCAACTAAAGCTGGGTCCGTAGAGAAACAAACGTGAATTGAATATTGCATGTATAAGCACTAATTGTTAATAAAAGGTATTATTTATATAATAGTAAATGTTATAATATTGTATGCACGTGTTCGGTTGAGCCCACCACCTCATCCGCTGGAACATTTAGTGACACCTTTAGACCAATAGTGAGTGAGTGGAGCGGAGAGGACTACACTGGTGAGGTACTGTGGGAGGAAATAAGCATGCTACTTTCCAGCCTGTGCATATCTGTGGGTGCATGCATGAACTGTGAGCGACTTGAATGAATGCGTTTGCCGGGTTGGAGGGCTTAAAAAGGGACTACAGCTCAGACACACACATCACATCTGTCCTAGCCACAGTGACACAATGACAAGCCTCGCCTTTCTACCACTTCTCCTCATAGCTATTATGGTGTCCACCACCGCAGCTCAAGGTATGTGCAATATGATAGTTTTGTGCATTTTCTTTGATGATGTATGTTGTATATGTCACAAATGATGATAAACAAGTTAGATGATGGAGATGATGATAATGATGATGATAATCAGGATGAATCTTGTGTCTCTTCTAACAGGTGGATTGTCAGATTGCTGTCGCAGAATCACAAGGACTCGAGTCCAGCGAGACATGCTCAAGAACTACCATGAACAAAAACCACCGGCATGCCCTATACATGCAGTGGTGTAAGTCTTCTAAAGTATTCCTTGTTGGATTTGTGTGTATAGTTTGGCTTAAAATGGTCTCGGGTCTTTTGATAGCAATAATGAATTGTGCATGCCACGATGCACTATACTTCGAATTAACCATAATTTTTGATATTCGACAATTCAAAGGTTTTTTTTGTTTTGTTTTTTTGGCCAATTTTTTGTTGTGGTCTTCATGGTCATTATCATATCACATATCAATTAGGCCTATACAAATAGAAAAAAAGAATAATTCATTCAAACATGAACATATCTATACATAGAAACATTTATATATGTGTATATACTTTTATATTCACATAAAATAGCTTAAAATAAATAGAAACAATACTATTTAAACCCACTTGCTGCCACTCTTAAATGCGACCCTGCCCTTAACTTCCTGACTCCTAATCCTATCCCTCCGTCTCCCATCCCTCGCTCCTCACTCCTCTCAACAATTTAAAGTTTTGAACAATTTTCTTCTTTTTAAAAATGTGTCATTAAATCTGTATTTTCTGTGTTGTGACCAACCTCTCTCTTGTCCACAGGTTCACCACAGTGAAAGACAAGCGAATCTGCTCTGACCCCCTCACGCTGTGGACAAAGACCACTATGGCCTACCTGGATGGGAAGAACTGGCATCGCCGCCATACCAAACCTTACACCACCACCAAAAGGACAATATCAGCCTCCACACAGGAACACAGCGCTCACAAATCCACTTAAACCCAACTTTTGTCCGGAACTAGAAGGCCATAGCTCCCGGCTTACTTACTCTGCCATTAGTTCTTTGAATGTTTTCACAGTCCCTGCATACATCTTACCTCACTTTTCTGAAGATATATTGATATCTATTATATATATTTGCCTTTATATATAAACGGGTAATTCATGTTTATCTGATATTTAGAATGAATGTAAATATGTAACTTACTTTTTCTTTATATCATATAATGACTGTAACACTGAATGGTATCGGTTAATAAAAACTATAATGTTATATGTAACGTGATGAGTAAGTGTCCATCATTGTGATTTTTGTGGTAGATTACTGTCTAAGTGGGTGTGAGGGGAAAAGCTGACATTCTGGAGGGGTGAGACCGTTTCTCAACCTCAAGAAGCCCCCTCTGCTCATCTTGCTCCCTCATCTCCTTCATCTAGATAGTGTAGAAGGTCCACAGCACCCACGTTCACAACAGATTCATCATGCTAACATAGCGGAGTCCATGTGATAGATAAATGTTAAAAGAAGAGGAATAACAGGCTGCTTTCATGCATCGCAAATTGATAGCGATAGCAGCAGACAGCAGCGTTACTGTCTGAAGCCTTGTGTTTACTTCTATTTGTTGTCATTTAGATTTATTAGATAGGTGTTTTATTGCTCTACAACTTCAATCTCATTATACATGCCAAGCTCCAATACACAAAGCACTCAGCCCAGCTCAATAGAAACACATGAGAATTACAAGGTCCTGTCTGACTTTTAAATACAAATTAAATTATCCACATATTCATGAATATTATTTTATGCTTGTGTGGTGTTTCCTTCTTTCTTTCTTTCTTTCTTTCTTTTCCGGCGATAGAAGATAGAAAGTATATAACAGTTTTGCCAGCTGGTGTGTCAAACGTTTGATTTCAGAACTACACTCCACCCCGATGCAACCGTGTAATTCCAAGCTCAGGAAATGTTATCAAAGCCACAAACGAAAATGCCAAACCAAAACCAAAACTCTGCATACAAAAGACTACATAAAGTTCATCATAAAGACCATGAGTGAGTCATGTAGAATACTCTCATTTGGTCATTGTCCATTCTAGTGGCAGCCATGTTCCACCTCCCCATCCTTGTGACAATGTGGAAGGTGGGCTTTGGGTAACCAGGTGGAAGCTTTCGGGGGCTTCCAGCTCGTATGTTTCCATCATGTCATCTTGCAAACACCATGCTGTGTGAAAAGAATAAAAAAAAAAAACAGTTTACTATGTGTGGGTAGAGAGCGAAAGTACAGCTCTGTCACCGCTTGCTATAACTGGGGCGGCGGAGAGCGAGATGAGTGTTTGAGGTTTATTCAACACTTGCTTGAACCACAGCGCAATGGTTTTTCCCCACCCCTTGCTTAAATAACTGGCCCACCAGCGTCGTTCCACGCAGTCACTTTAACAGAGAGTAGAATGTATTCTGTAATATAAACATACAAGTGTGATATAAGTGATACTATATTTTTGTTGCATGTATTTACCACTGACAAAGCTCTGTCTGCTTCATACCATGCATTGTTTTATCATATCAACTATCAATGTTTAATGTAATTGCAAAGGATTGTGGGTCCTCTTTAGCTTTGCCTTGTGTTGTGCTCCCATCGTCTTCAGGTGGCAGCTTTAAATGGCTGCAGTCACAGCAGTCACGGATTATTATTCATAAGTACATTGTGAGACTTGTGGTTTGGGAATACTTGTACCACATACTTTCTGTGTGTGTGTGTGTGTGTGTGTGTGTGTGTGTGTGTGTTTAGGTGTGTGTGTGTGTGCGTGTGGAGACAGTAGGAAGGTGCCAATAAATAGTTCCCATGCCCCAGTGGGTTAGTTTAAGTCTAATGTTGTGGGGAGCTAAGAGAAGTAGTGGGAGATTGCACTTTCCTCCTGATGGGTTAACCACAACACCTCCCCAGTGCTTCCAACTGACACATCGTGCACATCCGCACGCATACGCACACACACACACACACACACACACACACACACCATGTCGCAGGAGTAGAATATTGTAAAATTGCACTAACCCAAAAAATGTTGTGTTGAGTTCATGAACACACTCCCCCGGCAGAGGAAGAGGAGATTATGCTTTGGAAGAGCTTATAGTCATTTCTAGCGAAAAAACAAAAACAAATGAGTCCATATATCTGTGTTTCTGAGTTAATCATGGCCCTCAGTCCCGAAAGCGGCACCTCCTAGTATCCCATATAAGCCTTTATGAAGTGTCAGTGTTTTCTCAGAGCAGCCCTTATGTTGAAGCATGTTAAGTCAAATACTTCAAGGGCTCTTCACACTGACAGTTTCCTCTGCAGCTTTTGATATTATCACTCAGATGAATAGATATACATGTGGAAATGTTTGCTCACCTAAACAGGGTAATTCACATTTTGAAGGGGCACTTAAAGTCTTATAAGTACTGTGCAAACAATTTGGAAGTATTCTTATACATCACACAAATCTTGAAATATTGGTTGGTTGTTGTAAGACTCTTCCCTCATTCCTTTTCACCCGCAATAGAACGACTTTGACGCACTTTATAAATTCACTGTGGGCTCGCTGCAAGATGTCATTGTCACATTTTTTTTATCTTTTTATTTTTCTAAGAAGAGAGGAAACACTGCCACCAATAGTTATCTGCTGAAATTAGGCCACAAGCACACACACACATACACACACATGCACACATGCACACACAAACACACAAACACACACACACAAACAAACACAAATTGAGAGTTCAGGAAGTGGTACCTGCTGTGGCTGACTGCAGCATGTCAGTTCCAGAGATACACACTCTGAAACAGAGAGGCCAGCAGAGAGACTTTCTATAGTATCATCATCTACCTTCAAATATATTTCAGATGATATTGCCCACGTCAGGGTTATTATAGTTTTAAAATTTTCATTCGTTTTTATATTTATATAGTGTTCAATTTGCTTTCAATTTCAGTTTCACTTTAGTTTAGTTAGTTTTCAGCATAGGTTTGGTAGTTTTAGTTAAGTTTGTATTTTATGCAAATATTTTGTTTTTATTTAGTTTTCATTTAGTTTCAGTTCTAGCTTTAACCAGAGGTAGAACGTAACAAAGTACATTTACTCAAATAACCTACTTAAACTACTTAAGTACAATGTTGAGGTACTGCCACTTTACCTTTACTTTTCCCTTATATAAGACTTTATACTTTTTACTCCACTACATTTTTCTGATGGCTGTAGTTAATAGTTACTTTGCAGAGTAAGGTTTTACATGCAAAACATACGATAAGCTCAGAAAATATGTTGCTTTCTTAGAGTTTAAACAACCCAACAGTATATTGAGTAGTTAGACCTAGTGCCACCTGCAGCACCTACAACATTAAAATACGTCTTACAGGTTGATGCATCAATAATTTAACACTCTGAACGGGACCATTCTTCAAAATGAGTACTTACTGAAGTACATTTTAGTGCTAATACTTTTACTTAACCCCGGCACCCTGACTTTCCCCTTATATTCCCCCTTAAGTAGCTTCAAAATCAGAAAAAACATCTTTTCCATAGGTGTCTCATACATATCTGTATCTGCCTGTTCCAATGCTGAGTGACTGTTACCCCCAGAAGATTCCCTAGTGTTTCCTTGTGTTTCCCCTTCCCTGTGTTCCCAGTGCTCCCCTGTATGTCTCTCTCTCTCTGTCTATGTTTTGTTTGTGTGTGTATTGGCGTGGGCGTGGTCTCCCTTCCTCGTTCTCCTGGCTCCCGGCTCTGCTCATCCTGCACACAGTAGCTCACCTGCCTGCAGTATATCTACCCCGGCTCTTCAACCATTCTTCGCCAGATTGTTGTTTCAACCACAGTAGTAGTTACGCTTCAAGGCCAATCTACTATAGTTACAAATCCCATGTGTCTTTGTCTCTTCGTGTTTCCTGTGACTAACCAGCCTCTCTTATCCCAGGACCATCACCCCCCTGCCTGTCTTCCTGCTTGTCTCCCTGCCTGCCTGCCTGTAACCTCCTAGCCTCCAAACTACACCTGCCTGCCACGCTTCCCCTCATCCCACATTCACACCAAGCCCCGCTCCTCCCTTACAATAAAACCTTTTCCTTACCCACACCACCCTGTCCGTGTCCTGCGTTTTGGTCCCACCTGTGTTCATAACAGTGACATTGTGAGTGAAATATTCAAACCCAATGGCTGCACCATTACATCAAGTGGAAAAAATCTACAAGCTTAACCGCAACATGTAATAATGGTCCTGGGACCAGCAAGGTGGAAAAGTTGAGTAAAATTTTTAATGCAGGACTTTTTCTTTTAATGGTTTATTTTTCCATTATAGTATTGCTACTTTTCCTTACAAGGATTTGAGTACTTTTTCCACCACTGATTTTAACTAGAGGGTGGTATTTTTTAAAGGTTTATTGTTAGATGATTGATCAGCTGCATCCTCAGCTAACTTAAAGTTGGGACCACTTGGTTGCATGCTGCACAGGTGTTATGTAGGCTACTTGCAGACTCTACAGCAATCTGAATTCATACCATTTAGCTCAAAATAATCCCAAACAGGACTCATTTCCTCCCAACTATTTTTGATGACACTGGCACTTCCTCCGAGAACCAGAGGGGCTCATGGGGGCCAAACAACCCGGCCTGCAGGATATCACCATCTCATATAGTTAGGTTTCAGAAACAATAACCAAACACTCCTTCCTTAAAATTAATTTTACCCTGCACATAAACAAAAAGACAACAACTAAAAACATTCACATATATTTTTATTTTATTTTTTATTATTTACAGGTAGACAAGATAGTTTTAGTTCAGTTTTAGTTTCTTCCACAAAGCCTAGTTCTCGTTTTTCTTTCAGTTTACGGCAAGGTTTTTTAACACCTTGTTGTTGTCTTAGATTTAGTTTACAATAAAACCCTTGGTCCAAGTGGAAGTGATGTTTGAGATTAACTTTAGCTTCCAATAGCACGTAACCATTAGACATGAAAATATAATTGACCCCCAGGAACTAGCAGTAGTGCATATCTACTATAAAATAGCACAGATTTGACTCAGCAGTACATCTAATAGCACTTGCTTTCGGTGAGTGCATTTTTTCCTTTCCAACTTCAGTGTCTAGTGTGCCATTACTAATAAATGTTTTAGAGGACTGTGACATTCAAAGAGGTTTCTGTGGTTTTATGTGTGTGTCACAGTACAAACATCAAGATAGTGTTTTCAGAGGCATCATGGTGCATCATGCCTGTGTGTGTAACCCTTCACGTCTACGGAACCCTCTGCCTCCTCACCACTATATCAGATTAGTTAAATTTGCGATGTAGCCTACCGTGAAATCTTGACTCCAAAAGAAAAAAAGTAATACCGTTTCACTCTATAGTATCGAGGCCTACCATAGTGACTCTTAATTTGGCAATGCTCAATAATAAATAAAAAAAAAACTCTGGGAATAAATGTATCAATTTCCAAACATACTGTATGTTCCAATTGTACACAAAAACACAAATTGTAACAAAAAAATTGTAACAAAAACACAAAATGTATTTTAATATCTTTTTATTGGCTATTGACAAAAGCAAATGTCAGAGTGTAGGCTCTCTGTTACTGACATGCACACACATTTATGAGAATAGAATATGTTCACTGCATATTAAAATATGTAATATATATTGAATAGTCAAAGCAAAACTCAGTATCTTTTGTTTTGTTTTTGTTTCAGGTCTGTTGGCTCCTGAAGTGGCGAAGCAGGACAAGTCTATTTGGCAGGAGTTTGATGTCTCTGAACTGTCTTGTGCTTCCTCAAACATTTTTCCTCTGCCCCTTCCTCCCTCTCCCATTCTTTCTCCTCCCTAGCCTCTTCCTTCCATTTCGGCCTCTCTTCTGTGGTCTCTCTTTCTTTGGTCCAGTGCAATCTGTTGGTCCCTTGTTGTCACTGCTTGACTCTCCCTCTTCGTCCTGCCCCTCCTTCAACATGACTCCCCTCTCCTCATCCACCTTTCTCATGGCTTTCATGGTCCAGTTACCGCTAGGGTCGGAGCAGATCCTCTTTCCAGACTTTGTATAAAACCTGCAATTGAATTCGTAGAGGTCAGTGAGCTGTTAATGCACCAATATCAGACATGTAAGTTGTGTCTCAGTCCATGAAGTTGTGATAAATAAATTCTTAGTTAAATAATCTGATCTATTGGGAAGTACATGTGGACAAGTTAAATTAAGACTTAGAGTTAAGTGGAGACTTAAGAACTTAAGTCAAGTTCTTAAGTCGAGACACAACTGAACTCTATGCAGTGTGAAAGGGGGTGGGCACTTACACTACGGCTGTGATGGGACAGACTCCTTCAGACTGAATGCGGTAGTCCAGTATTCTGTCCACACGGACTTTGGTGTTGGACCACTGGAGGCAGCAGCTGGACACTGGTCCGTTGGCTGGACAAGACAGACACAGAGCGAGATAGAGATTTACCATTGTGTTCATCCATCACACGTTTCCCCAAAAAGCAGTTAGATGCACACGTGTGCTACTTTGACAGGCACATACTCAAACCACATGTATGCAACACTTATTCTAGAATCCAGTACATTATATAAATACTCACTTGTATGGACAGAGCTCATCCACGTAGCGAGGCAGAGGAGAGTGGATAAGACCAGGCTGAGCCTCATCTTCACAGTGACACCTTGGCTTTCTCAGACACAAAGCTCTACTACTGCAACCTGAAGAGCTCACAGAAAATGATTTTTATCCTCACTGCTTGCCTGGGTAGGTATCTATTCCAAATCAAGCCAGTCCTACTTACACAGGAGACGTTATAATCACCTGGTGCACAGGCTTCAGGCTCAGAAAAAAACTTTCTGTTTCTGTCTGTCTCTCTGATCAGTGTTGGTCTTTGGACTTATAAAACACAAGCCCTTCCGCCTCTCCCCCATCTCAACTCCACCCATAACCGTGGATGATAATTAGTCTGGCCGCACTATGGGTAGAGGAAACTATGAGTTTACCTTTCACAGGAAGTTGAGAAAAAGACCCTTCACCACAGTTCTGCCCACAACAAAAACAACAGTAGCAGCACACGGAAGTACAAGCACACATAGGTACATGCATGTACACACACACACACACACACACACACACACACACACACACACGCACACAGCCACACCACTTTCCACTCACTTTGAAAACCATAAGTTTATTCTAATTTGAGACACCAACAGTATGCAGTTGAGTAGTGGAAATATGCAATGCGTGACATACTAGCAAGGTTTGGGTAATTACTTATGAGTAATAAGTTAAAATGCATGACACATAAATCATACAGAAAAAAAATGTCCCTATCACACACATACCAGATCATCAGCATCAGGGTAAACTCAAAATAGCCTTCCTCCTGTTGTCTCACCCACACATATTGACTGGTACACAGCATTCTCACCTGATTTGTGGTACAACAATAGTTCAACAACAATTTAAACATCTGCATGATGGAAAAAAGGCTGCCCATTAGAGGTGCATTTTCATTTTCAGTTCTCCATGATAAAATGCCAGCCAATACCTTGCAGGCAGCAAACAAAGAGAGTGTGTTTTTACATTTCGGGAAAGAGGCTTGTAATAATATAAGATTTAATGTAAGAGATGATAGTTTCGGATGGAGGCAGGCCACTGTATTTTTTCATTTACAAGGCAATAGAAATACCCAGAAGAAAAGGGGGAAAGAAAGGAAGAGGGGGGATAATAATATGTGCCGTAAAAGGGAAATGGTTTGGGGACACAGAGATGGAGGACAGAGGATGAAGAAGCGGTGGAATCAGTGGGAGGTAGAGGTCCAGTCCTCAAGTCTGAACACAGCAACCACACAAGGGGAAATAACTTAAACCCAGACAAACCGATGACTAGACAATAGACTTGATTTAAAGCCAAAAGAGAGATAGAAAGAGAGGAAGTGAAAGATGGTGAGATAGATATAGAGAGAGGGTGAGGGCGATGGCTGGTGAGAGAGACAGAGAGAGAGTCATTAAGGAAGAGAGAGACAGACAGAGAGGCTGAGACAGGAAAATGAAGCACAGGTGCGAATGAGGCAGCGAGAGAATAAAGAAAAACAAAGAAATGGCAGCGAAGTAAAAGCGATGTGTTTGGGGGCCCTGGGTACTTTTCAGCCAGCATATCATTATTCCCACACAGTTCCACAATGATAGCAAGAATAAACACCTGATTGGCCCTCCACCTGGGATCAGCCTGAATGGATAGCAAATATTAGTTTCCTGCCTCTGACTCTTTCAGTCAACAACAACAAATCCCACGGCACACAAAAGCCTGTCGTCCAAAACATCCAATCATTAAAGTCAGGAAAATCTTGGCTGGCTTATGTTTTCACCAGGCAAAACGCATACAAATACACACACACACACACTCGCGAACATACAAAGGCAAACACACACATAATGACCCGCACACACACATTTCTCCACACCTAATATCCCAGCCTCATCATTATCATCCCTGTGGCAACCTGTTTATCAGTGGAGAAATGCCTCGTTGGATTATTCATTTCTTTCTTATTCATTAGCTGTTGTCCTGGGCAGCAGGCAGAGCTGCTGGTGGGCCGACAGCGTGGCTGATAGGAATTAGTCTCCTGATAAAGCGGGAGATTGGAACGAAGCGTCGCAGGAAATTACAATCAATACTGACTCTCATATCCTCATCCGATATCGATCGCAATGGGAATGAGAAGCACATTGTCAGGCCCTATACATGACCATGAGGGCATGTGTGAGGTATTTACATATGCATACATGTACAGGCACACACACACACACACACACACACACACACACACACACACACACACACACCTACACACACACACACACACACACACTACAAAGCAGCATTAATGAGAAGTTATTTGCACAGAAATGCACGTACACACACATCAACAAAGACACGGACACACACACACACACACGTTGTAAGGCTGCATTAAATGTGCTTATTGTTTTACAGAACCCTGGGGAGAGCCAAATGAAGTGAGGGCAAGACAAATCATCTGATAACACAAAGACATACATTCTTTCAACATTCTCTCTCTCTCTCTCTACATATATATATATATATATACATACATATATATATATATCTGTCTCTGTCTCGCTCTGTTCATGGCAAGCAGAAGAAAGAAGGGAACCAAACTCTTCCACCTCAAACCATAACTTTCTGAGCACGCTGCATGCATGCACATTCGCTCATGCATGATTCACTTTCATAGCACCGTGTTTTGTGTGCGCTGTGTATTGCGTCTGCTACAGTAGATATGGGGCCAGTTTAGGGCCAGACTGTGAGGGAGAGGAGAATGTTTTCCCGATACACAACCCATCACTGGACGAATCACTGGCTGGTGCACGGCTCAAGGCGAAACACACAGGCATAGACACACACACACTGTGAATGGCATGTAGCGAATGAGACCAGCAGTTGAAGAAATGTCTACTCAGACAGATATATTTGGCTCCGTCTGCTCCCTCTGTTTAATAAAGCTTCGGCTCTAGACAGATCAAGGTTTGATGTTATCCTTTATCCAATACTGGTGTATTTTATTGATGAATGTTGGAAGATAAAGGATTTTTTTTTCTTCCTTTGCACAGACTTATAATGATCAGACAGCCTGATTAACTCAGTCTCTCCCTTCCTCCCTCTTCCTCTGTGTGTGTGTGTGTCTGTGTACTGATAAGTTCATCTTGAGCAAGAAAAACAGACGGAAAGTTTGCCCACATAAAACTTGTGTAAAGGCCAGGTACGCTGTAACAAAGAGCTATGTGTCTGTGTTTGGGTCTGAAAGAGGCTGGCGCTTCAGTGTGACAGAGACAACGGCTGTCTGGGGATGGACTCTGGTAAAGAGCAGCACACTCCAGGTCATTTCAGAGCTATGAGAAGTGTTGAGATGAGCAGCGATGTTTTGATATCTAACAGTGGAGCCATACACACCGATCAATACACCGACCTTTCTCAAACTGATTGCATACACACACACACACACACACACACACACACACACACACACACACGCCTCCCAGATCAACCATCAACCAGTCTTATTGTTTTTATTCTCTTTTTTTTGCTTTGCTGTTTTATTTCACTTCAGGACTTTTCTATTGCGTTATTCTCTTTTCATTTTCTCTCTATTCTCTTTCTCTCTCTAGTATAAACACACACACACACACACACACACACACTGCTTGTGCAAGTTTATGACGAATAATTCAAATGTCTAAACGAATCCAGCCAAAGGTTGGTCATCAAGAAATGAAAGCCTCAGGCCTTTTCCCCTGGGTGGGCCTCTATAGGTGGATCTCATATCTGTCAGGTCAATACAAATCCCACTTGGAGTTGAAGAATGTCATTTGCTTTCCAATTAATATTTGAATTAACAGAGTCATTTTCAATTCATTTCCTGAAACCGGTGGAGTTGAAATGAAACTGACCTCGTGCCCCTGTATTAATCTCGTTGCTATTGACCCCTCAGCACAAAGCCTCAATTGTGGATCAACCGTCCATTTAGGAAAGCGTCAATAATCGACTTAAACCGCGGGCTATATTACCATATACATTAGCATAGACATAGCTCTCATGGCTCAGAGACGATTTGAATGTCTATGAGAGTGAACGACCCGCCCTGCGCCTCCGGTACACGGTCCAGAGCCCGCAGGAGCGCGTAAAGTCTAATCAATAAGCGCTTTAATTATAGCAGCGCTCGGCGCGCACTTCTTCACGGTTGAGAGGCGCGCAATGCCACAGCTGATCCAGGACGATCATTTCAGATGGAGTGGGTTTTTACCGCCTCAGTAACCTGTCTCTCGTTGGCCAATGCCATTCAATAGACAGCAAATTGCCCACACTCCTCTTCTTGGCTTTGGTAAAATGGGCCGATTAGTAGGGAGGTGATAGTCACTTTTTTCTATTGTGTTGCGGTTTTGTGCTGTTGGTGTCGATTGAACCTGTACTTTCTTTGGCAAGAAAGTGCTATACAATTTAGAAGGGTACTATACAAATGACAGCCAATGTGATAGCTACCATAGGAGATAAATCAATCCAAGTAAGATAAGGTCCCTATAAACTCACTGACTCCCACAGATACAAAGTTCCTATAGGAATATTATAGTGATTTTTCGTTAGGGTTGGATCACACAGTTTGTTAAAGCCTTGTTGGTTTAGCTTTCAAATAAATATTAAGGTTTCAGATGAATGATGTTGTTATGATGTCTGAAGTTGATGTAGAAGATTCACATCCCACATTATTTGGTTTGGTCATAACGTGCATCTTCATGTGTAGGCCTATTTGCTGTTCAACAACTTCAAAGTGAACTTATTCCTAACCGCATCTCCAGGCTCTAGTTCTCTAACTTTACCGAAGCAAAGCTACTTTTTCTTCTCTGTTATTTGTCTCTTTTCCATTTGGGATATTATGTCCTTAAAAGAATATTGAGCTAGCAGAGATCACTCCATTTTTCAAACTCTCTCCCCTCCCAAAGACAGAAAATCAAGACAAGCATTAAGGATTATCATCAAGAGACATTGTGGACAGAACCCAGCATACTTTCACATTCACACTTTATTTGTCCATGAAGCCAGCATCCCATTCATTTCTACAGCTGTCCCATTGACAATGTATGGGATGCTGAATGGGATGCTGAATGTGATGGCATCACAGGATACAGTCTTGGGTCTCTTGTTTGCATCCTTTGGAAATTATTTCTTCATCTAAACTGTCCAAGATCAGAGGAGTGACATGTGATTTCTGTTAGAGTGGATTTTCACTTCATCCAACTGAAAGCTACTGTATATCTGCTGCACACAAAGGATCTGCAGCTAGTTTCCTTTGTGAACCTATAATCTGGGCCACTAGATGGCGTGCTTTGCCTGCAGTGAGTGAATGGGAAGAGTGAGCATCACAGGCTCTAAGAGAGTCATCCAAATTTAGCTCAGTAGTCTAGAGTGACATGAAAAAAATACAACTGCTGCATTCCCGAGGCTAGAGCGCACATTATTCTGCCCTCCATGGCCATACAGTAAGCTGCGAGGCTAAAGAGATAAAATGTCATTGAATAATTTGCACTTCCCAATCTAGACTAGACAGAATATAAAATTTCACTAGCTTTAACATTCAAAACAGCATGTGGGAGTGATGATTTTATCCCAAGTGGCATTTCTTTTGCCAAAAACCTGGTTCAACTCTTTTCACCGGCCGATGAAGAATCCATTGATTGATTTTGTGGCTGGTCATTAGTCACTGTGGCTCCCTTTGGTGGTGGCATTTCAGATGAGGCTGTGCTTGAGAAACATTATTAGAGGAAGATCAAAGAGCCTCCTTTCAGACCACCATGCTCATTCATGACTCATTGCAGCAAGGTCTCCCTCTTCATCTCTCTCTTTATTTGTCTGCTTTGATCATACAGTCCATCCATTCAGTCCATATCTCACCCTCTTGCTCTCCCTTCCGTCTTTTAGCGAGCACACACTACAGCTTTCTGTCCATGTCATGCACATATCCCATGATTGCAACTTTCACTCCCCCAACACCCAAACACACACACACACACGCACACACACACACACACACACACACATACACACACACACACACTTTTGTCCTTCTGCTTGCAAACCTCCACCCCCCCGGAAACTTTCTCTCCTGTGTTTTACCCCCCCCATGTGTCACCCCACCATTCGTCCCCCTGTTGGGTTAAGCAGGGTCAAATCAAAGCCTTAATCCCTAAACGTCTTTGTGCGTGTGTATGTGTGTGTGTGTGTGTGTGTGTGTGTGTGTGTGTGTGTGTGTGTTAAAGCAAGGCCCCACTGTTTGAGCAAGATTATTCTAAGTTCCTGACCTCCGGGTGGTGAGAGGGGCCAGTGTTTGGAAACACAGGCCCCGTCTTTGTCTCTCATGCCCAGCGGGGGGCAACTCGGCCCGGGCCTCTCCTCTCAGTCGAGCCCCTGGACGCTCTGGGCCTGTTCTGCTGCTGCGAGTCTGCGGGATCCTGATGACTGGCTTAATAATAATATGCTGTGAACCAAATAGACAGCTGGTGGGACAGGCAAAACACTCCCTGGACACACACACACACACACACGGACACACAATAACAGGATGAGTTAGGCTTGCAAGCAAAACATTGATTCTAAGTCCCCCCACAGTGAGTCAATCTGGCCCCAATAGCCATTCAAGTGTATCTGCTTGATCTGATGTTTCCCGATAAGAGAGATTCCTCCCAGGGTGTGTGTATGTGTGTGTGCGTGTGTGTGTATGTGTGTGTGAGGGAGATATTGATCGTTGACTGACATGGCACTATAGATCCAAGGCAGCTGCTAAGAGTTTAAATGAGGCCTAGCGTATCATTAAATCTCTATGATAATGTCAAAGGAGACTCCGGTAAAGCTTTTCACTTTTCTTTTTTTTTTATCCTCCAGACGAAAGCAGAGTGCCTCAGTTGTTTTCTGACTGCTAGACTCTCCTACAGTAAATATGCATCCACACAAGGGTTGGAGGTTGGACTGCTGGAGGTGGGGAAGCCCAGCTCAAACTGAGGTCTATCAGATCGATCGCCCCCTGTCTGATGCGGGTGCAGCGGCCCCGGCCCCGGCCCCGGGCCTAGTCCTGGCCCCGGGTGCAGGAGTTCAGTTCCCTCTGGCTGCCCCATCAGTTCCTCCACTCAAAGTGCAGCGCACATAAAGGCTCTGTTCCAGATAAAGTCAAGACAAGCATTAAGTCTTTCCTCAGTGATGATGGCTCTGTACTGGCGAGCAGCGTCTTTCCTGGCATGGAATCAATCCGGTCTTCTTTCAAATCATTGTGTTGTTTCTTATGTTTTTGTTTTCCCAAGCACTTATCTTTTGAATGTTTCCCAATTTTTACCTCCTTTTGACACAGTTTACCATTTAGTGTTTTATTCCCTTTTTGTAAAGCACTTTGTGAAACGTCTTTTTAGATACACTACCCGTCAAAAGTTTGGACACACCACTTTTTTCCTTATTTTTACTATTTTTCACATTTTAGAATAATAGTAAAGACATCAAACTATGAAATAACACAAATGGAATTATGCAGTGACCAAAAAAGTGTTAAACAAATCAAACTATCTTATATTTTAGATTCTTTAAAGTGGCCTCCTTTTGCCTTGATGGAAAGGCAAAGGCTTTGGAAAGAAATTCATATATAGATTAACTTCACTATTTATATTTGTCTAAGAACAAATTTCAAGCATTTAAGCATAGGCCTTTAGATCAAAATGACTTTAAGAGAATGAAAAACATAGTACATTCAATCAGGTTTGTCCAAACATTTGACTGGTAATGTAAGTATATAAATAAAAGTCACAGTTAGGATTAGAATCATTAGCCGCATGTTTATCACAATTATTATCATCATCATCATTATTATACGCCTGCTAGCATAAGAATTCTGAGTCATTCCTTCCCATGATCCATCTCATAAGAGAGTGGTGTCTTTCAGGTTGACAGGAGGAAGTGGTTCTCCATTGGCTTGACGAGCATGACCAATAAGGTTAGCTGTATGCCGGGGCCTTCCTAATGGCCAGATATGATTCCACGTGAGCGTTTATGGGAGCCTCTGAAACGATGTCTGAGATTGCATTTTCACTGCCGTCATAAAGGCAGGAGGTCCAGATGATGAATCCAAATTGATACAGCATGTTAGTGGTGATATGCATCGACCTCACTCTCTCTCGATTGTATGCGACTGTAGTAATGCCAGAGAAAATATCCAACACCAGCACAGTGCCACCATCACTGACAGGAAAGTCTTTATGCTTCTGTTTCCATTCACTCTGACCATACTGGGAACATTTTTTACATATATTCATATGGAGGGATTTGTGCACATACACACACACACACACACACACACACACACACAGATGGCGGAGGTGCTGTGGTTATGAGTGGCGTTACCACAGGTAATGTGATCACGGCGCAGACAGAATGATGTGTTTATATCATCAAGGGGGAGACGGGATGCAGAGAGGAGTGGGAGGGAGGGGAGGGGAGAGGAGAGGAGCGAAGGGGAGGGGAGGACAAATGCGATGTTAAAGAGAGGTGGAAGAATGGATGAAAGGGCTAAAGGGGAAGGATGAGGGAAAGCGAGGGGTGGGTGGAGAGGGAGAGGGCATAAAAGGAATGGAGGAATGTATACAGCAGAGCAAGGGATAATGAGAGAGAATGAAGACGGATGATAAACGATGAGGAAGAGAAAAGAAGGCAGAGGGGAGAGGTGGGGGAGGAGGGTGTCTGCCTGTCAATCAGATTATGAACCAATCATTTGACGGAGAATCGCTTTGACCTGAAACCTGGCGGATCACATTCACTCCTACACACATACACACATTTGCAGATGCACTCAGTATCACTTGCACTCGGTTGCATGGAGATAAATGTGTCTAGCTTGCCTCCAGTCTAGTGTTAAGTGCACGTATTAGGGTGTATCAGCATTCATGTATGTACTGTGTGTGGCTGCACGCGCGTGTGTGTGTGTGTGAGTGTAAGTAAGTGAATGAGTGAGTGATGGATGGATGATAATGCGCATTTACCCTCTCTCACAAGGGCTTTAGTGTTTAGATGTCTAGCCTGTGTGGTGGCTCACACACCCACACACACACATACACGATTGTGCTTGATAAGCCTGCTTTCCCCTTACTCATTGCATTACCATTCATAAATCTCTTCCCTTCTCTCCTTCCTTTTTCTGTTTACCTTTCACTCCTCTGCATTTATCTTCCTCGATATCCCTTATCTTGGACCTTTCTCTCTCTCTCTCTCTCTCTCTCTCTCTCTCTCCTTCTCTCTCTATCTCTCTGTCTCTCAGTAATGGGACTAATTTGTTTAGCACACAAAGAGTGTCTGTCCATTAGTGCAGGCCTGTCCATGCCAAGAGAGATGGTGACAAATCACACATACATGTGTATTTGTTGTGTGTGTGCACCTCCACCATCTGTGTGTGTGTGTGTGTGTGTGTGTGTGTGTGTGCGTGTGCGTGCATGTGTGTGTGTGTGTGTGTGTGTGTGTGTGTGTGTGTGTGTGTAATGGTAATGATCTCTGTGCTCATGTATCCTTTGCTGTCTCAGTCTATACTTTCCAGGACACACTGATGTGATGGGGGCAAATGAATTGGGAATCCACACTGAAGTCATTTCCTTACAAGGTGTCTGTCTGACATCTCAAAGACACCATGTGGCTAAGTAATGCTACTCCAGAATCTAAACCAGCAGATATTTTTAATGATCTTTTTGTCTTAAACCTGAAGCTTCTTTCCTAGTAGCTGCCATTCATTCTCTGTAGCCAACATTATCTATAAGCCTCAGGTATTTACTTCATGTTTTGCTTCCTGGTGCGAACTTCATACCGTCTCTTAGCCTATTTCCTACAGTGGCCTTGGCCTAGTGTGCATGTTATTTTATTTTTAGTGCATTGTATGAAAGCTTAGACAGTTCACTCAACATGAACATCTCTCTCCCTAAGATAGAGGCTGGAATTCAGATACAGAATCCAGCCCCTTGTATAATTTTATCAAGAGGAAAAACCAGAAGCTTCATTGACTGCGTTTACATGGACTTGAGTATCCCGGTTATGATTGGGTTTTTGAAGTATCCTGTTTTTGTGTTTGCGCGTGTAAACATCATATCCCGATTTCAGAAACCTGGATAAGCCCTTATCCCGGTTTTGAGAAACCTGATTATGCTAGCTGGAGTACTCCGAAAGAAACCGGGATACTGTTGCCTGTATAGCCTACATCTTATCCCGGTTTCTGACCGCTGCCGACTACCTGCGCAGGCGCGGCTTCAGCCAAGAGACGTTACACAAACAATGGCGGCAATGAGAGCGTCTCACTTCTGGAGCGATGAGGAAACAGAGTTTTGTCTTTCGGTGAAGAAAGAATTAAATATACTTGGCAGTTTAGATGGGAGAAAGCATCGAAATGCTGACCTATTCAAGTCTGTAGTATGCAGACTACAGGACGCCGGTTTCCCAACACGTACAGTGGAGTAAGTCAGGTCACGGTGGAAAATACTAAAGAAACATTACTACGTGGCCAAACATCAAAACAAAAGAAATGGCTCTGATCCAGCAACTTTCAAATATGACAAAATTTTGGACGAGATGCTTGGTCAGCGTTCGCTGGCCACTACAGAAGACGGTGGTGTTATATGGATGCTATATCAGATTAACAATTTCAAAATTGCCGGTTTGTGTTGTAAACATCACAGGCGCCTGCGCAAATATCATGCAGTAATCAGTAACCGGGATACTAGTATTTATCATGTATATGGGTATATGAATAACCATATTTTTCTGTGTTCCATGTAAACGCCATATCCCGAATATGATCAAAACCGGGATAAGCCTGATAACCGGGATACTCAAGGCCATGTAAACACAGTCACTGAGAATGAGTCGGACTGTGTATAGGCCTACTCCCAAGTATTCATTTTAGTAGACTATTAACAACATATGAACCATCTCCCTAGCCAAATGATATCATTAAACAACTTTTTGGAGAAATTCCAATTAGGTTTTAAAGCTCTAAATGACAGGAACAGCCCCTCTTAACCGTGAAACCACTATTACAATATTATCCTGTGTGTGTTCATAGACTGGCTGTAGGGTAGTTCCTGGATTTCTGTCTCAATGACATCACCCAGAGAGCCGAAACTCTGTTCTCTTTAGCTTGGAGGAACTGTTGTTCTTGTTTACAAATCGAAACTCCTCCAGTTCATGGGAATATTGTCTGTTTGAAGTGGGATCTTCCCTCCACTCTTTTACCCATGTAACTGCATGCAGTTTTGAGCGCTTGTGGACCTAGGATTAACTGTAGCTGAGGCATCAGCAAATGCGGATCCTAATGAGAGCAGAGGCCTGATGACAGAATTTCTGTGTGATCCATATGTATGACTGTGATGCCTAAATCCCTATTCATATCCTCCTTGATCTCAGCCAGCCTATTGATATAAGGCTCTGAGCAAGCAGCAAATGATTGAGTTCTGAGCCGGGCATTTCTCCCTCCTCTCTCTGCCAACTGACTGTCACTGTCTGGGCGAACTCCAATTCGTCACGATGACTCCGTCCTTCTTTTCATCCATCCATCCCTCTCTCTTTTAATGCCTTTGATATGATGTGACATTGGCTGCAGCGAATGCGTAAATGTCCCAACTGGCTCCCATTTATATCTGTTAGATTTGTGATAAGTACGAGAATCTGGCGAGGGAGATAGAGATGGATAGCTGGCATTTGCTTATTTAAAGGAAATCATTTTTGCAAATCACCTTGTTTTGCTCCTAGATGCTGTTTCGCGTTGTTGCTCACCTTATTTCCCCACTGGTGAATCTGCATGTTTTCTCATCATTAGCTAATCCCCGGGTCAGTTCCTGAGGGAACGTGATACAGGAAGGCAAGGTCAGTTTTCATTGATTGTTAAATCATTCCTCCGTTTGAGAAGGACACGATTCAGATGGTAAGACACTGCTCTTCCCCAGCAGACTTACGGTAAATATCCTTCCTCTGGGCTCAGCTATATGCCAGACAACACTCACTTTGCCTAAGAGTCAGCATTTAGTCTGTGTGTGTGTGTGTGTGTGTGTGTGTGTGTGTGTGTGTGTGTGTGTGTGTGTATGTGCGTGTTTGTGTGTGTATCCCCCATATTTGGTCTCTAGCAACCAAAGAAAAGCAGGTGCACACATAAAGCCCAGATGAGAAGAAGACACTTGGACGAGTCTGAATATCCTGTTCTCTCTCGCTCTCCCCTATCTGTCTCTCTGTCTGTCTGTTTGCTTCGCTGTCTGTAGCGCTGGCGTCAGTCTCAAGGAGATCCTCCTTTTCTTCCCCTCTCTCTTTTTGTGGGTAGAGCTGGCAGAGACTGGCAGATTTTCCCTCCCTGAATAGCAGACTGTCTCGCTCTATCTCTCTCTCCCTCGTCCATCTCTTCCTCCCTCTATCTCTCTAGTTGAATAGCTGTCTGGACTGAGCTAAAGAGGTTGTTTTTGGGGCGGATGGGAGGGGGGGGCAGAGACCTGAAGAACTGTTACCCTTGACAGAGTGAGTCAGACACGGGCTTGTCTCATTAGGGAAGGGCCTGAAGAGGCTAAGGCATACTCTACTGGCATGTTGGAGATATTCAGTGGGCAGTATCATCTATGAACGCATAATTTTTAGCATGTGTGGCCACAGCGGGGAATCGAAACCCCAGTCCTGGCAGTGTTAGTGCCACGCTCACATCTTGGAAATGAATATGCAAGCTGGGGGGTTTGAAAGTATAGGTCTATAGGTTTAGGGAGATTGGTTGTGTTTTTGCAGATGGGGGGCCTAGGAGACTGGAGGGTGGATGGGGGGGGGGATGCTTGAGGGGCTGTAGGCCTGCGTATGCCACTGAGGCAGGGAGGCAGACGGGGGCAGGGAGGGCTTTGTGCGCTAGCCCTTTCCCACACTCCCTTTCACCTTTTGTTGTATGGCAGCAACCAGGGCTCTCTGACATGACGAATCGCTCTGTCTGCCTAACTGAGACTGTGGCGGTAGGGAAGTAAGAGTGGACTGGGACTGGAATGATATGTGTGTGTGTGTGTGTGTGTGTTCTGGTCCTTTAATCTTTGTGCCTGGATCTGTCTCTGCTTCCCGTCCCCTATCCTCCGATTCTCTGCTTGTCTGTCACTGGCCCGGCGCTGAGGAGTCGAGGTCTCAATGCCCCATGCTTGAAGCCTCTAGATAGACGGGTGGATTCCACAGCGGATGGGACACACACACACACACACACACACACACACACACACACGCTAACATGCACACACTTCTCGGCCCCGAATGCCAGCACCAAGCTGTTGCCCATAAAGCGCTGGGGCTGTCACAATAGAGACATTACCACATGAGTGAGTGGCTTTGAATGGGGCCGATGGTGTGTGTGTATAGTGTGTGTGGTGGCTGTGGGGGGAGTTCCTGGCAAGGCAGACGACCCTGTCATCACCTCTGCCCCTCGTCAAACAAGTGATCGCCGCCAACGGCACACACACACACACACACACACACACACACACACACACACACACACACACCCACACACTTGCTCCTCTGCCTGTTGCTCCTATCCAAGTTCCTTCTTCTCTGCTTTTTAATTGTCTGCTATTGTCTTCATCTTTGGAGACAGGCTCTGTGACTATATATGTATGTGTGTGTGTGTGTGAGAGAGACACAGAGAGAAAGAGAGAGAGAGAGAGAGAGAGAGAGAGAGAGAGAGAGAGAGAGAGAGAGAGAGCAAGCGATAGATCTCCACTACCTTATCTCCAGTCCCAGACCAAGACAGAGAAAGAGAATAGCTGACCCGACCAGGCCAAGCAGGGTGAGGGGTGAGAGTCTGAGGTCTAAAGAGGAGGGAAGAGTAATAGAAAAAATGAGTGAAAGAAGAGTCTGAACTCCTTTAGAAATGAATGACGGGCTAGGAACAGATCAGCACTTCCTTCTGGAAATAAACTCCGTAAGCGTTAGTGTGGAGAGAGAATGGGGGAAGGAGCAGAGGACAGATACAGTAATTGAGTTTAAGAAGCATGAAGAAACTCAGGACACATTTCAAATGTTTTGTTGTAGGCTACTGTCGCTCCACTCTGTCAATGGATTTGTCATTGCATGTGTTTGTGTATGTGTGTGTGTATGTGTGTATGCGCGTGTGTGTGTGTGTGAAGCCCTCTGTAGCCTTCAAATGTCAGTATGCAAAAGCAGCACTTTACACTAGTCTAGTGAGATTACTCTTCCATAGGGCATGCTGTGTGTGTATTTGTGTATGTGTGTGCGCGTGTATGTGCGTGTGTGTGTGTGTGTGCGTGTGCGTGTGCATGTGCGTGTGTGTGTGTGTGTGTGTGTGTGCGTGGTGGAGGGAGTGACAAGGGTTTAAGGGGCCGTGTCACGCTGTCACTGCCGGAATGCATGGCAGCACTGTTTTGTCACCGTACGGATGAATGCAGCTTCATGGCAGCAGAAGAAGAAGAAGAAGAAGAAAGAAAAAAGAAAAAGAAGGAAGGAGTTGAGAAGGAGGAGAAAAAAAAAGGACTAGTAGTGTTTTTTTTTTTCTTCTCGCCACACTCAATGAGGAAATTAGGTCATCCCAGTAAAGCCGGTGCAAGGAACAAATCATCATCATAATTGGACCCTTAACAAATCTGTGGAGGTGGCTGCTTCGCACACACACGCACACACACACACACACACACACACACACACACACACACACACACATATAGACAAAAACACAAACGTAGACACACACGGCTGGGAGGGGGTAAAAGAAAATTCCAGCATAAATCAGGGTATGTTTGACAGTTTTATGGCTCTTTCAGGAGCCTCATTTGGGACAGAAGCGCGATAGAGGAGCGTTAGTCGTGGTAAATATAATTGTGGTCATGATCCTTCTATAAATCACGGCATGGTCACATCGCATTCGCCTGTTGGCTACAGGGAGAAATCCCCAAGTGTCAGCTGACCTATGGGATCTGTTTACCCCGCTCATTCAGCAGCGCTGAGCCACTGCAGCAAGAAAGATGCCAAAAGGAAAAATATGAAAAAAAAAGGATTCTAATTTCACCCAATTTACATCCAAAACCTAAAGCCCAAACAGACACTAAAAAGGTTAAGAATTAACGCTTTTATCATGATAAAGCTTTCAAATAAGAATGCTCCGACCTGCACTAGAACCAAACCTGGGATCAAAACAAAGATAGATGTGGAACTAAAACCAGGATCACCCTCCAACCTCCGCTGTTAATAAAAATGATGAAAGACACAGCGATACATAGGAATCACATGCCTCAATTAATTGTCAACACATTCAATTTCATACATCCTTACACACCATAAACGCTTTGAGTGTGTCTATAGTGAAACGTTTTTATTGTGGTGACCTCGGCCTGCAGGTTGATTACATCGGTTTGAGCAGATGGAGAAGCAAACAGTTACTGCATGGGTGGGATGAGATGTACAACACACACACACACACACACACACTCACACACTTGAGCAGTTAAGCGAGAGAGGTACCATGTCCCGCTATAAGGCGTCCTCTCCTGTCAGGGGGGAGGGTTTCTCCACGCGCGCTCCGTCAGCGGGCCGCGTTAAAGAAGTGGAAGATTGAAAGGTTGACCTTGCACACTCTCAACCCCTCCTCACACATTTCATATGACAGGCTGCACACATTATTTATTCATGTTTAAAGACAGTCCGCTCGAAACATGCCAACAGTCAGATTCACACACACACACACACATACAGGCACACACACACACACAGTCCTGACAACATCTAAACTGCAGTCAAATACACATCGACTGAATAAATCTCCATAAAGTGTTTGATTGGAATCTGTAATGTGTGACAACCTTGTGTCTGAGAGTGGCTGCTGGTGTTCTGCATCGCAGTAGCAGCAACCATATCAACAACTGCATGGGCAAAGACAGAGAGGCAAGCCTGAGTTGACACTAATCCAGTAATTGCCATGTGCCCGTGTCGCTTATCAAAATAATTGACAGTGTTTTCTACAGTGAGTTGGGACTGTTTACCCCGGTCCTAACCAGACTGTCTATTCTGTGGTACCCGACAACTCTGAATCAGTAATGAGGTGGTTGGATTTATTGTGGTTGTTGTACTCAAGCATGTAATAGAGGGTAAACCCACCTAAACTCAGTTTTAGTCTGTTTTAGAGATACATCTTCATGAAAAGTATACACCATTGCAAATAGAATCAAATTCATGTAAGTTAAATGGGCCTTTTAAAGAACAATATAAATTGATGTTTTTATGGAAATATGATACATTTTGTTTATATTGGTGGTTGTTTACTTTTTGATTATCACCGATTGGAGGTCATAGTTTAGGCTTCTCACCTTTTAATGTTTCACTGCATCACATGTTTGCTTGACATTGATCTGAGACTGATGGGCGGGATGCACATCTGTCACTGTTTGCATTCCAATTATTTAGCCATCATTTAATCACAAAGCTACAGTTTTATAAATATAACAGAGCAAAACAATAGATAACATCCCTTCTTGCTAGACTTCACTGTATAGTGGCCTTGCATTGGATCTGTAAGCTTTGTTCTCCAAAGAAAAATCACTGTATTATTCCTAAAATATTATATAAGGACCTATATCTGTGGTACTCAATAGTGAGTTTATAGTGACCTAACAATGCTTTATGGTATTATGCCTAGAAAGTTGCCCTTATATTAATCCTATTGGATTTTTAGTTTTGCTGTGATATTTGTTTCAGATCCTTGTAAAATTCGAGACTAATGCCCATTGCCTTCAGGCTAAAATGGCCTTGGAAGGAAGCAGAAGTTTTGATTGTGTCCTTGAGGCATTGATGATTGATTGTGTTTGTGTTAACGTGGGTTTAAAGAGGGCTGGAGGAGAGATGCGGATTTGCTGTCCTCAAAAAGGCTGAAAGACCTTTAATATCTTGAAATAAAGCAGAATAAAATCAGCATTGATTCAAGGAAAATTGGGAAAGTTAATTTGCATTGGAAACAAATCTCGCCCCATTCGCATTTTTTTTTAAATTATTATTATTATTATTATTATTTTGCTTGTTTTAAGAAAGATAAGCTTTGAAGACTCAATAGACTAAATTACTTGTTCAGACGGATCTTTTTTTTTGCAGTGTAGGCTTATCTGTGCAGAGTCTCCAAAGGCCTCTGTATACCACCCCAGAGCCAGGCGGCTGATTGACAGGACTTGGCTGGCCCTGGACCCTCCTTCCCAGCGTCTCCTCCTCTCTCCCCTCTCCTCCTCTCCTTCTCTTCTCTCTTCTCTCTCTCTCTCCTCAATCGCGGGGCTGCGCTCACCGACTCGACACCGCCAACAGGGATGCAGCGAGGGCGCAGCGCAGCCTGAAAATGGCACCACCACGCGTCCTTTGGATCTATCCATCCCTTTTCCTCCTCTCTTCCCTTCTTCTGTTTGACGCGCTGTCGCCGAGCCGAGCCGTACGGAATTACCCGGAGAATGAAGGTGGGTGTCCGGCGGGTTGGGAACCGAGGGGAGTTTACTTGGTGGTGCGTTGTGCTGGTAGGTGGGGAGCCCCATCCCCCGGTTCCACTTGCCGGGGATGGAGCGGAGCGGAGCGGCGGAGACTCCCGTTAAGTGCTGGGCTTGGTTATGAATCATGCATAAAGAAAAGCGGAGAGAGGGAGAGAGACGGGAAAAAAACTGTTCGTCACGTTTTTCTTCTCCGAGCACATTGACATTAAATTTGTATGGCATATACACACAGGCAACGCTGCCATGCCGGAGATAGAGTCGGCTGTAGATGTAGTCATTTCACTTTTCAGACGTGCTTCTTCACATTTTCGAGCCGTTTATATCAGTCTATGTAGGCTAACTATTTAAAATCCTGGTATTGAAGTAACTTATAATAATGGAGGCAAAATAACATTAGTAATTGATACATCCCTCAAAATCAGTGTTTCCCTCGGATATCTTCATTACAGCACATTGATGAATGTTGTTTTTTTTTCCTCCAGTGGACTGTATTGCCTCAGTCTCGCAAATGAGGAGCAGCAATTACATTAGATTTGTCACACGCTGCTGCTGAGCCTCTCTCAGTTATTGTATTAACATCGATGCTCGGTCTGAAATTAGACCAATGCATTTACTTACTAACTACTCCTGACTGGCTGACTGCTCGGCTGGGCTGAAACATGGGAGCTGGCTTGTTTAATGGGAAGTTGAACTTGCACTAAATGGAGAAAAAAAAATAATTGGGGTACAGGCCTACAGAAGGCCAGTGTGCGCACACGCTTTATCCAAAATAACTGATGGTCAGGTTGTGGGCTATATGACCCAATTCTGAAGTCTATATATGATGTTGTTTTGCTGCCCGGCTGCCAGAGTGTGTGACTCGAGATGGTGATATAGCTGTGACTTGATTGTCATTCTGTGAATCATTTCATTCTGTAGTTCCCCAAGCTCCAGTCAATCTTGTTATGTTGCTAAACAAAGCTCTCCATCTCTCCTATGAGCTAGATGATTTGCCTTTTATTGATAATTCTCTCTCTGTCTCTCTTGTACACACACACACACACCACCCATCACGAGTCTACAGGCTGCTGACAAGTGATACATCAGATACATTGAACAATCAAATGATTTACATTGAACACACACATACACAGTGACAGGCCACACTGAGGTTTGATGGGACCTGTAATTCCTGGCTGTCTCTGGCTGACTAAACAGCGAGCTGCCTGTACATTGCACTGAATGTATGTCACAACCCTGAGGAGTTCATACAGAAACAAGACTCAGGAGGATAGATAGGGAACGAGCGAGAGGGGGAGAGAGAGAGACAGAGAGAAAGAGAGAGAGAGAGAGACAGAAGAGGAGGAGGAGTGTTTTAACAGCAGGAGACAATGCATGTGAGGGAGAGACAACACACTGCTGAAATATTCATTGAAATGAGCATGAATGATGAAACCAACTGGATGCCTAGGAAACTCCTGTTGATTTAGATAAACGTACAGGGGTCTCGCTGTGGCTCTGCGTGTGTGTGTGTGTGTGTGTTATCTGACTTTGTGGGTGATCTTGGGGCGACTGACAGATTAGACTTAGATTTCATGAGACTCGGACACACTTTTCACACACAAAGTCTGCCAGGTAGTGTGTGTGTACGCGTGTGTGTATGTGTGTGTAACTTGCTCTTACATCTTCCAGTCATGTTTGTGTCCTGCTGTTCAGACTATTGGCCTAATTGGCATAGCTAAGCACAGCACTCCGCTTTCTGTTTATCTGTGTGTGTGTGTGTGTGTGTGTGTGTGTGTGTGCGTGTGTGTGCGTGGACGGTGTATGCACACATGTCCTGTAGGGACAGTAATCCAATGAAGCCGTTTTTGTAAGCCACTGTATGCTCTGCTTTGTTTTACCTTGCGGCCTCTCTCTCCCCCTCCGCCTGTTTTCATGCTGTGATTGCACGCTTAGCCGAGGGATTGCTCTGTTCTTTGTGCCAGCGTGTGTGTGTGTGTGTGTGTGTGTGTATGACTACCTTGTGTTTGTGTATGAGTGTGTGTATTCTCCACCCACGCATCGCGGTAGTCGTGTTATTCCAGGAAATCCTCCATCTGAGTCTGTCTAGTAGCAGAAGCGAGACTGTCATAAAAAGAGAGATACAGCTCTCAAGGCTCAATTAAGAGCACAGTCCTTTTGATAGAGTTGATAGTGTTAGTAGGAAATAGTGTAAAGCTGTCAACTGGCTTAGTTTCCCACCAGAGCCATTGATCTCCACCGAAATTGTCAGCATTTACAAGAAACGCAGCTCTGTGAGTGAACTGGGGGAACACGGTGCTTTCAGCTGAATTGATAGAATTGGTTGAAATTGCTGCTAAGCTGCAGTCTGGGGCAGTGATCCCCACTGGAAATGGGTTCGTTCTCAAGTTGTTGTGGCGAGGAGCATCTTCCAAAGGTCTTTGTTTTCAAGGCAGGAGGGCGAGAGGAGCAGGAATAGGAGTAGGATGAATTGTTGTGCACCAGCAGAGGGAGCCCAACACCCCCTCCGTCTGAACCCCGAGGGCATACTGATGTAACAGCAGGGTGGATGCTCACAGGTCTTCCCTCGGTTCCCTTTTCTCGGTCGTGTCTTCCTACCTTCCTTCTCTCCTCTCCTCTCTGCGTCCTCCCATCTTATACAGGACACAGGTGTCACAGGTCTTCCCTCCGTTGCTTTTATTCCTCACGTCTTCCTCTTTCCTTTTCTCCTCTGCTTCCTACCGTCTCACACAGGAGAATGTCACAGGTTTTCCCTCTGTTTCGTGTTTCTTTTTACGTACTTCCCGCTATACTTTTTTCTCTGCATTCTCCCATCTTATATAGGAGCATGTCACAGGTTTTCCCTAGGTTTGGTTTGTCTTTCCGCCTTCTCTATCTCCATCCTTCCTTCTTATAAAGGAGCCGGTAACAAATCCTCTTCCTCCTGTCTCTACTTTCCTCTCTTCAATCCTAGAAAATATAAGAGCATACAAATGAAAGGTGTCTCCCATTAGACCTTTTGTTTCCGATATCATAAAGAGGAACTCTTTGCTCCCTTTCAGTGCAATCTAATGGGGAATTAGAGTATACTAGTAGAAGCTAATAGATGAGCTAACTCTGAATTTCCTATAAGAAAGATGTGGATACTGTGTGCAAATGCAGATACCGTCAAATTAATGGCCAACCAATGGTGGCAGATACAAAGAAAGCAAATAAGTATCAAGTGAATAAACCCAATTCACAATGATGTGCATTACAGCCTGGAGGTTTACTGTAATGTGCAATTGGTCTTGGAGCTGCGCTTGAAGCTTTGAACTGGATTGGCCTCAGGGCTTTGGGGAAAAATCGCTGTTTTGCTTCTTAAGGTTAACATGAGGGTGAGCAGTTAGTGCAGAGGCAAGCATATGTAAAACATGCCCTCTACTCACACACACAAACACACACCCACTCATCCACCCACCACACACACACACATTATGATTCACACAAGATCCCTTAGCATGGTATAATGGCGGGTCAAAGGTCTTCTCTGGTTTAATTGCTTTAATCTATAATAGTTGTAGTTATCGGCAGAGCCATACCTCACTACATGTACAGTATGTGCGTGTGTGTGTGTGTGTGTGTGTGTGTGTGTGAGAGAGTCCAAGAGATTGCTCTGCTCCCATGTAACAACCATGACCTTGGACAGATGAGGATATAGATCTTCCCTCTCATCAGAGAGCGAGACAGAGAGTGAGAGAGAGAGAGAGAGAGCAAGCAAGAGCTATTGTCCCTCTCTACCTCCTCCAATCCTATCTATCTTTAATCCCCTTCTTTCATAGCTATCCTTCTCTATCTTCTACCCATCTCCCTCCTGCCCTCCATCTCTCTCTCTGTGGTTGTTTTCACCCTTTCTCATCTTTCACTGCTTCTCTCCTTCCTTTTTCTGTTTACCTTTCACTCCTCTGCATTTATCTTCCTCGATATCCCTTATCTTGGACCTCTCTCTCTCTCTCTCACTCTCTCCCTCTCTCTCCCTCTCCCTCCCTCTCAGACCTATTCCTGCAGTAGCAGTGTAACAGTTGGATAGGAGCCTGGAGCCACAGTAGGCCTTCTGTAATGAGGTGGAACCACCATAGCCGCTTAATACTGGTCCATACACACACATACACATGCACGTGCACACACACACACACACACCACACACTCATCACAACCTAATGTATGGCTAGAGGGCAATTTGCTGGTCTTGGTCCACAGAAGAGTGTGTCACGTATTCCCAAGGCAAGCTGATAGATGGGGATATAAATACAGCTCACTGACAGAGAATAGTTCTGCTGTGAGGGCTACACCTCATGGACTCATTGTGTGTATGAAAGAAAAGGAGGGTGTGACAGAGAGAGAGATCTGGAGAGAATGAAATAGTGAAAAAATAAAAGAGATAAAGAGAGACAAATATGTGAGAGAAAATGAGAGAGAAAAAAACAACAGTGATGAAAAAAGAGGGAGATAGAAATATGTGATTCTGCAATAAAAGAACGATCCACCCATAACTCTATGCTCTAGCAAGCACCCATAACAGCACCCATAGAGCCTTTGTGTTGCATTCGATGATGGCCAGTGAGTGCTAAATATGTCTTTGTATTCGCCAGCACCAAATCAAAGGTCAGGAGGGGTCGTCATTGTTGCACCCTTACTGAGCGTGTGTTTTGGTTGGGGTCTGCTGGTTCCTTTCACTCATCATCCCCTGGTCAGGACATGAGCTGTCTCAAGCCGTCACCCTTGAAAGTCCCTATATCAGGGTTTCAATTCTGATGCACTGTCGACTTGAAAATGCGGTAAATATGGAAATGCATCCGACCTTGCTATCTTACCCTCGAATTCCACTAAATGCGTCAGTCGCCATTAGTGTTTCATCAATGTGTCGTTGTAGCGGCTCAACAGAGTGTGCTTTTTTGAGAAGAGGGGCAGAGGGAAAAAGAGACTGGACCGTATTCATCAATAAGTATAGCTTTGGTTTCTCTTCAGTATGTGCACAAATGTAAACAAAAGATGAGTTGAAACTCATCAGCCACAGACTATAGACACTTGTAGGTTATAATTACCTGCTTTTTGAAGAAAAACATATAGGCTTGTTTAATTGAACACACCAAAAAACAACCATTACCACCTTTATTTCTCATTATTTCAATGCACTGCATGAGGGTGAAAGTACGCATCAACCTCAACGAGAATTGAACCTTGTCGATTTTTGAGCTTGGATGCTTCCAATCAAAGGAGGCATTCCCCTGATGGCTGATGGCTTAGTAGTGGAGTTTGGGGGTAAGTGGGCTACCCCCAACCCCACCCCCACCCCCATCCCACCTCTAACCCCCTTCCCCCTCTGAACAACTCCCCCCTGTCTAACTGATGGTCAAATCACTGATCACTGGGCCTTGACCACTATCTACCCCCCCCCCCCCCCCCCACACACACACACACACACACACACACACAGACACACACCACCATCCTACTATGACCTTTAATTTGGTTAAATTGAATTTGGCTGTTTGTTTTCCTCTCTCTCTCTCTCTCTCTCTGTCTTTCTGTTTTTCTCTTGTCGTTTACTCTGCGGGCTCGGCTCGTGCCGTGGCTGTGAAAGGCAGCATTAGCCGGCTTTACAAATAAACAGCCAGGGATTTGGGTCAGGTGTTGATATAGGATTTATGCTGACCAGTGCTCCCATCCTTCCCCTGCTAATAAACTTCCCTCCTATGCATCCTTTCTTCCCCCTTATCCAGCTTGTCCTTTCCTCCTCACAACCTGTTTTACCTTATCCCTTTCCGCCTCAGTGTTATCCAGGCTCTGCTTGTTCCGTCTCTCTCTCTCTCTGTCTGTTGTTTACTATTCCATCGTATCTGAGTCAGTGCAAATTAGTTTAGCCTCGACTTGATAGTCTGAGGCAGGCAGGCAGGCAGACAGACAGACGGACGAGCTATCAGACAGGCAGTCAGACAGACAATTAGATGTGTTGTACTGACAGGCCATCTTGAGGTGTGTGTGTGTGTATGTGTGTATGTTATGTGTCTGTGTGTACCTACAGTAGCAACCTGTCGTAAGTGCACTTTTATCTGACATGTGATTTCCTATCCGTCTCCACTGCTGTGGCTCGCTCCCAAGATTCCAGGCCAATTTACCCTCCTGTGACCAACCACTGTGTGACAGCTGTGCGTGTGTGTGTGTGTGTGTGTGTGTGTGTGTGTGTCTACAGGATACCAGAGCTCTTGTCCTATGAGGAGGAACGTCTTTAGAATTAACAGAGCACAAAAAAGGTCAAGAGGAAGGCAAAAAAAAACCTTAAACACACAGACACACAGACACACACACAGACACACACACTTATAGAGGCAGAATTTTCAGACACTCCTGCAGCATTAGCTGCCCTGTGTCTTATTAAAGAAAAAAAGCTTTATCTGTCACTGCTCATTCACTCTATTCATTCCTCACTCCTTATTTTAATTCAGTTCTTTAAATGAATGGTGCTATGCGTCACAGTCTGTGTGTGTGTGTGCGGTTTGCATGTGCGTGTAGGCGTGTGTGTGTATCTGTGGTTTGTACTGCACGTTGTTTCTGTACGCTCAAGGTCTTCAGTGGTGTAACTGTTCATGTGTATGTGTGCTTGTGTGTGTGTGTGTGTGTGTGTGTGTGTGTGTCTGTGTGTGTTCGTGTGCCTGTGTGTGTGTGATGTGTGTGTGTGTGTGTGTGTTTATTGCCCCTTGCCCCCGATGAGTTGTTGGCATACTGGTGGAAGAAGCTTATTAAAAAAACAAGTGTCTGCATCTGACTGGGTGTCACAGTTCAACACTGCAGGCATTCAACCATCGCGCACAGACAAACACACGCACCTCACACACACACACACACACACACACACACACACACACACACACACTCCAGAGTCTCTTCAAGCGACAAACTAGGGCAGTGCTCCTGTCATAGACTGTCAGACTGGCATCTTTTCCATTCTGCTAGCGCTGCCAGTGTATACTAAATAGCAGAGTAGGCTCCTTCTAATGTGTCCTCTGCCACAGTGGGAAGGGGAGGGAAGTTCAAATGTGCTAGCTCAACTAGATAAAGGCAGAATTCATCACATTCGTAAATATGTTCATTAATACCTCTATATCTCGGTTTTTGTCATTGAAACAGTTTTGCACAACGGGGTTTTCAGTGCGCCTTGTGCATTTCTTTTAAAAATCACTTGAGTAGAGCGATAGCCTTGAATCAATGCTTCTTAAAAGACAAGATTCGTCACATCACATGAGCATATTGGCCCATTTGCGACTGCAGTGTAGATGGCCTATCGTTCGTGTATAAATGATGCAAGAGGAAGTATTATTTTATGGCTGTGGTGTATGTCATCTTGAAATATAGACTTACCTTCACCAGAAATTGGGTTGGATGTATCTTACTTTGCCTCTGGCCTATCCAGGAAAGTCCAACATCACAATTTAGACCATAGGGGCTTTTGATAAATGATGTAGGCCTATATATTAGGCTGCTTGGCTTTCATTTTTATACAAAAGACAGGCTAGGTCTGTTTTACTGAGTTTAAGTGAAGGACTCGGCTATCTCTTTATATCAGTTTCAACTGAGAGACACATTGCTGACCCGGTCAATCCATTCTACAACGCAGCTGTGCTTGTTAATAGACTATTGACTTTGATTTTTGTATTTCTCAGAATCAGCTACTTTCAGTAATCTGCTTCTGTCTAACACTCATTTGTATAGCTTTAGGCTACTGTATAATTATTTGTGAGAATACTTATTTGTAGAAATTAATTTAATTTAACTTGATCTAACCCAGAGTGCAATTTGATTTTACATAATATTTCTAGCATTTCACAGAATAGGCAGTTAGGACGCAGGGCAATTGAATTGAACTGAAAAAGATTACCTGAGATTTTCTTTAATTTGAATCAAGCAAATTGCCTTATTCATTTGCACAATTTGAGCCTGCTATCACACAGAAAAGAATTACACTTTTCTAAAAAAATCTTGCTAGATTCCACCACCAAGATATCATATATGAAAAACAAATTTAAAAGAATTGCAGCTTAGGATATGCCTGTGTTTTGGAGGAACCCCTTCCCACACACACAAAGAGTGCTTAATACTAAAGATAAGTTTATGGTCTGAATACAGACGTATGCAGTTTTGGTGTTAAATCCCTGCTGCGCTGACTTAACTCAAGCATGAGTGGAAGCCAAACCTACTTTCCCTGAAATGTGGTAACTGTGCCTTTAACTGCACTTTGACTTGCGGCCCTGAGAATGACAGGCTGATTATAAAAGACTGGACGGAAAGGCTGTAATGAGTCCCAAACAAACTTCAGATTTAGGGATTAATAGGATGGCCAAAGGAACAATGTTTCAAAACACCGGCCGTCACTGATAGATAGTTGAATATGTTCATGTGATCAGAAGATGAAGAAGTCATCCATAAGCTATTCGTAATGCATGTTGAGTGTCTTAATGTCTTGCTGTTACTGCCCAATATGTAATAGAAATGTTTTGTATTGCACTACTTATTAATCCCAATGATAATCTCACTCTCTCCTCCCACCATCGTCTCCTTTCTACATTGACACTCACCCTAATAGTACAAGGGATGGTTACACCAGATCTCATGTATTGGTAAATGCATGCATTCAACATTGTTCTCCATGCAAATCTATTACTTAATAACCTGATGAAAGGAAAGGATAAGAAGAAAACAAAGAGAAGGATATTAGTACTGCAAGTCTCTTTGGTAACATGGGTGAGAAGGAGGAGACAGGCAGCTTCAATAAAAGAGGGAGAGAGAATGGAACAAAAAGAGAGAACAGAGGAAGAGAGTGCAGATGGAGAGGAAAAACTAGAGGGGAGATGATTGTTTGAGAGCCTCTCTGGGTTTGTGGATAAGTGGAGAGAGGAGTGATGGAAAGAGAGAGAGAGAGAGAGAGAGAGAGAGTCCAGCAGTCTTGGTGTGACTCCAGTGCGATCCTAAAGTTCAGAGCTCACCAATCCCCCCCTCCTTCATCCCACTCTCCATCGCCCAGTGTGTTGCCCTGACAACACTCTCGCTCGTTGAACTGCGCTCTCATTGGAGTGGAAGGACTGGAAGGTCTGCCTGTGTGGCGATGCTAATACTGAGATTCTGTGAGTCTGTGTGTGTGTGTGTCCCTGTTAACTCATCTGTTGAAAGGGTACTGTATGTAGGCGCTTTCTCTGTGTGTGTGTGTGTGTGTGTGTGTGTGGGTATTACTCACTTTCAGGGACACACACCAGACTTAAGACCAGTTGATTGGGGACGGCTTGTGCAATTGGGGACAAAAGCCGTGTCCCCAGTTGGTAAAAAGCAGATTTTTGGGTCAGTGGTTAAGGTTAGGGTTAGGTTAAGGTTAGGGTAAGGGTTAGGTTTAGGCAAGTAGTGGTTATGGCTAGGGTAAGTCTCCAGGAAATGAATGTAAGTCTATGTAAATACCCCAAAAGTGACATAAGTAAGACTGTGTGTGTGTGTGTGTGTGTGTGTGTGTTCGGTGTGTGTGTTTGGTGTGTGTGCATGCACTCGCATGCACGCCTGTTTTTTATGCATGGGTATATTTGTGTGTGTTGGCATGGAGCAAACTGCAAAGCGCTTTAAAATTACAATTTTATCCCCCTCAATTAGTTTAAAGCTATTTTATCTCACATTTCCAATTATGTTTGTAATTGCTTTTTATAATAAAGTATTTTTTAAAATGTATCTATAATATTTTATGATTTTATAGAATGCATGTTGCTGACTGTTTGAACTGTATTTCGTATTTTCTTTGTCAACTTTATGAATCCATTTTTTGCTCTCTTGAAAAAGAGATTTCGATGTCAAGGAGACTGATTAATTAAAGGATGAATAAAAAAGTAGAAGCATGTATGTATGGTTTATGGCTGCGTATGTATGTATAGTGTTAGAAGCAACTGTCCCCTCATTTTCTATCAGTCCCTGCATGTGATTACATAATATTTTGTGTGTTGAACAATTGAAAAGCTCTTATAAA
>NW_027279407.1:485000-497500 GCF_046629955.1 Centroberyx affinis | reverse complement strand
ATCCCTCAGCCAAGCCCTGTGCCTAACAGTGGCGACTGGCTTGTTTGACTTTGACTTTGGAATAGTTATTCAGGTCAGTGCTGCCAAGCTCATAGTAATTGGAGGGAATATGAAAGCTTGCTGCTAAACCACACTGCAAAAAATGACCACCATAACAAGTCATTTCATTTAGTCTTAAAAACTTAATTTTCTTAAAATAAGTGAAAACATCCGCCAGTGGGGTAAGATCATTTCTCTTGTTTCCAATGCAAATCAACTTGTTTCAATAATTTTCTTGAATCAAGTGTCATTTTCTCGATACTAGTGGAGTGATTTGACTTATTCTGTCTTTCAAGATATTTACACTTGCTCGTGAGACTGCATTGGAAATGTTCATATTCATATTCTCTCACCCCATTGGCATTTTCCACTTGTTTTAAGAAAAATAAGACTTTAAGGATGAATATGAGACTAAATGGCTTGTTAAGGTGGATATTTTTTGCAGTGCACTGATGCAGGGTCAGTACAGTGTCAACTAACTAGTGGACACAGTCTGGTCAGTGACTAAGACTTCTGATCTGGGATCTGTGGCTAGAAGAGGTTGGTTCAAAGACAAGGACAGAGCAGGGTAACCTGGGAGAGCAACAACGTGTGTGATTGAGAGAGAGAGACAGAGAGAAGAAAGGGAGAAGCAGCAGTCTCTGCAGATGGATGCTGATTAAATATTGATGGTCAGCGGTGTTGAAGGCTTGATTAGGGCCCGACTGAGCCAGGCCTCGACAAGCACACACACACACACACACACACACACACACACACACACACACACACAAACGATAAACATACACACTGGTGAAGAGCCGTGCTCCAGAATCTAAACAGTCTTTCATTTGGCCTCCCTCTGGCCGCCCTGCCACCTCCCTCACCTTGCCCTTCATTCTCACCTTTCTCCATCCTTCCCCCACTTCCTCTTGTCACACAGAGAAACCTATTATAAACAGGAGGCAAGACTCAGAGGCTGTGACTCAGAGCCAACGGCACTTTTTTTTTTCCCTACTGTCGCAATAAGTGCAACAGTGGAATAAATAATAAATATTGCATTTATCGCCCTAGATGACAGCGCCTGCTAAATGTTTAAAATGTAAATGTAATGAAAGATGTCCTCGCGCCTCAGTGTCTTGGTGCTGTTTGTGTTGCACTGAGTTGTAGTAGTCACCTTGAACCATAACAGCTGTGGCAGAAACACAGTAATCTTATTCTTCAAAATATAGGTTTGCTCTTGCTCAGCTGTATCACTGCTGTTGTACACCGACACAATAACAGATCCCCCTGTCAAACGCAAAGACATCTCTACCTTTCAAGCGTATATCAGTGGTTTGTGCTCATGTGTGTGTCTCTCTTTTCTCTGTTTTTCTGCAGTTACGTTGCTGGACTCCATGTCTGCTTTGGCCGACCTGGGCTGGGAGGCCTACCCTAACGAGGGGGTGAGTACACACACACACACACACACACACACACACACACAGAAACACGTCCGAAACATCCTCTCTGTATGACAAACTGAGCTGGCAGCAAAAAGAAAAATCTGATCACAACTATCTGGTTGTGTTTACATGTTTTACTTTCAGGAAACAAGCAGGGGCACAGAACTAGCAGCCGCACCAGTGGAGTGTGTGTTTTAGAGAGCACTGGGTTCTCGAGCGCTCCTTGCTAAATCGGGAGTCTGCAGGGGGAATTTACAAATTATTTCCGCTGCGCTGAAAATGCTGTGGCACTGGAGCCTCCATTTATTACGGGTTGCGATTTTTGGGATGGGAGTGGAGGGATGGGGCGGAGGGGTAAATATTCTTACGTAACAGGAGATGGTGTGTATGTGTTGGTTTTATTTGTGTGTGTGTGTGTGGTGTGTCTCTTTACGCCTTTGTGACTGGGTGTGTCTGTGTATGTGTGTGTGTGTGTGTGTGTGTGTGTGTGTGTGTGGTTGCGTAACCAGCCTCTTGCAGGTATAGGGATCGAGGGAGTCTGGAGTGCAGCCACCATGCATCTGAAAATGACAACAGAGCGGGGAGAGGAGAGGAAAGGAGTGAGAGAGCGTAAAGAGGGAAAAAGGCGTAAAGCATTCAATACAGCAATAAGAGTGCATTCTGTATGTCACTCAGCGCAGCAACTGGCGCAGAAGCTATTGAATGGCACTGAACTAATTCTATTTCCACTCGAGTCACAGTTCCTCTCCACTATTCAGTGTCGGTGTGTTAAATTGCGGGATGCCACACACGGTTTCATGGTTGTGCGCAGCGGAGAGGCAGGGGTTGAGCTCAAGTGAGGAGGGCTAAGCAAGTTTGTTTTCTCCCTGAATGGGAAGGCTATCGAGCTCGCTCCATTGAAACGCTTTGATTGTGCGGTCATATTGTGTTTTGTGTTTTTTTCACTGAGGCCCTGATAGAGGAATGGAATGTGTCTCATCTCTAGCCGAGCCAAAAAGGTTCAAATTTTGAAAAGCAAAGTGAGTGCTCCAGTTTCTTTTATTTAAGATATGGTTCAGTTTGAGGTGGCTTCATCATGGTTGTGGCCTGGATAGGCACATGTGTTGTTTACCCTCAGTGAAATCTGTTAAAGATATATATATATATACAGTATATATATAAGATGCATCCTTTTTCATCAGCTCTGTCAACAGGGAAGGGATCTAGCAACTCCTCCCCCATTTTATAAAGAAAGTGAATAAGAAGGACTTGGACTTTTTTTTATAGAGCGCAGAAATGCCACATTGTGGTTGTAGGAAGTGTTTTGACCATTGCTTAATGAGGTATACATTTCAAGACTGGCTCAGTGTGTTTCCACATAACTAGTCTGTCAAAAAATACTGCAAAAAGACCCGTAATCATACAGTATCAACTGACACACTGTAAAAGAAAAAGTCTACTGTTAGATTTTCTGACCGATTGAACAGTTCATTGATTTACTGCGGGTTCAGGCACCTCTGTGCTCTATCCAGCCAAGGAAATGATTAAATGTCTGTCTTTGGATAAACTTGGTAGCCTCTGCTCTCAGGTTAGTTCTCACTTGATGCTGCTGCTCATGAAGGTGTAACATGATGTCAGCGTCTTGCTGACATAAACGCTATCCTTCAGCCCTAAAAGACAGAGACACCCACTCATAGTGAAATGGAGAGAAATAAACAGCAGCTTGTACAGTTGGACATGATGTTCTTACAACATTAAAATCATGTTTTCAGGCGAACTGAGAGCGAAAGTGAAAGATGTGTTGATAATCTGCTATGTGTAGCGTTTTTAGACATCAATACATCATTGGCAAATTAATTGTGACACCCTGGTGACATTGGAAATCTCACACCAGTGTTATTGTTAGTGCTAGTGTTTCTCTAAATCAACATTTCCCATAAATCCCTTTGCTTCCTGACACAGAGACGATGTTGCTACTTGCTGTTCCTGGAAGAACGCCTTCCTCCTGTTTTATAACGTAAAGCAATCTGTGCCGTCAAGCGATCCAGCAGATTTCTAGTGAAATCCAACCCAGTGGCACACAATGTTGAATGCAGTGTAGAAGAGACTGGTTGAAGCTGCTTATCTTGTCGGCAATGGTATTGTTTGTTTATGGTAATTAAACATATGTCTCAAAACGAATGTGGTAATGATAAAGCTATATGTGTCACCTTTAAAGGAGAAAGAAAAGGGAGTGCGAGTGATAGAATGAGAGAGGAAAGGTGGCGGAGCTATGAGGGGGTCTCCCAGGGTCTTGTGTTTCATATCAAGGGGATTATCCAGTTGACCTTTGAACCGTAAACCTGGAGACGGGTCTCAGCGAGGCGCATTCCCACCGCTCTGAGACCGCTGTCTACCTGAATCAGTCCAAAACCACACTTGACCCCCGCAGGTCAGTCTTAATCCAGGCCGTGCAGGGCCGGATGTGGCTGAGACGGAGTGGAGCGACCCACTTCTGTCACCGGGCGGGGGTGTTTCTGGTGTGGGACACAAAACAGACACGCGGTAATGATGTTGGAAAACGGGAGGCCCCTACAGCATCTTTATTCATTTTCTCCCGGAGGCTCCTCAACTGCTCATTCCTCCTCCTCCTCCTCCTCCTCCTCCTCTTCTCTCTCCATCTCTGTTTTTCTCCCCCTCCTCCCCCTCTCTGTCTCTATCCCCTCAATAAGCCAGAGCTTGTTCCAGAGTCTGGAGGCCAATTTTGTCCTCGTAGGTGTACACAGCAGATGATTGCAGAAAGAGGGATATTATGTTAAGCTGGTGAATGGTTGAACTTAAACCCCGATCCGACGTCTCTGCTTCACTTCAAAGCAATCAGGCAGGCTCCGTGCTGATTGGCCGAGGTGATGAAGGGTTCAGGGACGAGGGCTCCATTCTGAATGTTAATTAGTGCTCAGACTGAACTAACATCGCCCTGGCAACAGGTTAGCTTGCTGTGTGTGTGTGTGTTTGTGTGTGTGTGTGTCTGTGTGTTGACGATTGAGAGCTTAAACTCTTCAGTCTGTCCAAACATTTTCCCTGTCGTGTTTTTGTTCGATTTTTCCCCTACTAGAGGGCTGGCGTATTACGAGCGCATTAGAGTTACAGAGGCAAGCAGGTTGTGTTCATGTTCATAAACACACCTGTGCGTTACACCACGCTGAGTGACAATGAACAGACTCGCCTCCTAGGGAAATAAGTCACACACCAGGAAGTGGCAGTAATCCAGCCACTCCAAACTCTGCCTACAAAGAAATAAACAAAGACATCATAAAGCCCTCTTTATCCCTCAATGACTATTCCCATAAATGCTTTAATCACCGCTCCCCCGGGACCCAGCCTTGTGTGTATGTGTGTGTGTGTGTGTGTGTGTGTGTGTGTGTGTGTGTGTGTGTGTGTGTGTGTGTGTGTGTGTGTGTGACCATCCTGTGATGTCCGACTGGTCCCAGCTCTGCACAGATGGGTCTGTTTAGCTGCCAGGCGCGCCTGTAATTTACCCACATTCATTTCTCTCTCTTCTCTCTCTCTCTCTCTCTCTCTCTCATTCTCTCTCTCTGTCTCTTGTTTTGCTCTTTTTATTGAACTGAGTGTGGTTGATCTCTGTGTGCGTCAGTGTGTCTATAACATTAAGCTATTGTGTATGCGTACAGTATGATATGTCAGTCAGGACCCTACTGATACATCCTCTTCAAACTCTAAACTGACTGTTGATGCTCATGCCAGCTGACTGCAGCAGTTTAAACAAACTGCTGCCAACTCCTTGTCTCCCCTTTCTTCTGCTCCCTTCCCCCTGTTCCTGTACTTGATGGACTATTGGGCCACTTTAATGACAGGATCAAGTGAGAGTTGGTTTTGCTCTAGCTCCAATTCATACACAGTAGATTTTTAAGAGGTGGCTGGAGATTAAAAGCATCTGAGTGTGTGACAGAGTTTGTGTGTGTGTGTGTGTGTGTGTGTGTGTGGATCTGTTTTAGTGCTCAGGACTCTGGGGTGAAACGCGTCAAGCTTTTGCCGGGTTGTTGGGCCGTCACATCAAATTTGCTTCAAGAGCCCAACCTTAGCCCGGGCTCTCCTTGTCTGAAAGTTTCTTAGCCTTTTCTGCTGCCTGCATTGCTTTTTTGTTGGCCTGTCTTCTCTCTCTGTCTCTCTCTCTCTCTCTCTCTCTCTCTCTCTCTCACTCTCTCTCTCTCTCTCTCTCTCTCTCGCTTTGTCTCTGTCCATCCATCGCTCTGCTTTCATTTGAATTTCAGATGAGTGAGGGATGACTTCACTGGTTTCACATCTTAGTCTGCATTCATGTTGGTGTGTATGTGTACGCTTGAGTGCATGCAGGTGTGTATGCACGTGTGTGTGTGTATGTGTGTCCATGTGTTCATGCCCTGTGTATGCATTGGGATATGTGTTTACATGGATGGACTACTGTAAGTTGATATGTGCTCATCACTCCAGAGCTTAAAGCTCCAGCCTTACGATGATGACAGGAGCTCAGAACAAAGATGGTGGTCCACTCATCTCTTGCCACAAACTAGGGCTCATCCAATGTGTGTGTCTCTGGGTGTGTGTATCATGTGTGTGTTTGTGTGCTTCTTGGTGTGTGTGTGTGTGTGTCCAAGACTGGCAGTTAGCTTCCCCTTGAGTGGATCAGATATCTTGAGTCTCTGAAACCACATTGGCTTATTTTCCTTTCCTTTAAGGAATAGAACCGTTCTTTCTCTTTGTGTGTGTGTGTATGTGTGTGTGTATGTGTGTGTGTGTGTGTATGTGTGTGTGTGTGTGTCTGTGTGTGTGCATGCGTCTATCTATGTGTGTCTATGTGTGTGAGTGGATAGAAATGTTTTCCTGCTCATGCGAGAAGTGTTCTCAATTACTGCCTTACTCGCAAGTGGAAACAGATGGTAGCAGATGACGGGAGACAAAGTAGCTCTGTCCTACCTCTTTCTCTCTCTCTCTCTCTCTTTCACACACACACACACACACCCGTACCTCTTAAGCGCTAAAACACGCATTCACTCAGAAAAACACACTCACTGTATGCACACGTGCAGCATAGACAAAGACGGTCCTTCAGTCATCTTGACACAGATCATCACTCATACTCACCCAGACATGAAAACAGAGCGCACATATTGGCTTAGGGCTGGTTCACACTAAACCACACTCCACTGAACTTGGCCCCAGTTTCCTACAGGCAATCTTTGAACTGAGATCTCCTTTGTCCATTGACTTGTGATGAAATGAGATGATCTTATAGCTGAGTGGTGCTGTGGTGGAGCCGGCCTTGTGCTGTTGAGCAGCAGTCTGCCGCGGCTGCATGTCCACTTGACCTTCCACTGCAAATGTACTGGATGAGACCCAGGCATTTAATGTGGATGTTATAGTTGGAAAGAGTGCACAGCGAACACAAACACTCCTCGTCAGCCCTCCCCCCTCCCTCCTCTTGCCCTCTCTCCTTCTCTCCTACATCTCTCTCCCTTCCTCTCTCCCTCTGTCCCTCTCCCCTCTCCATCCCTCTCTTTCCCGGATCACCCATTTTCTCCCACCCTTCTCTCTCCCTCTCCTCCTCCTTCCATCCCTCCCTACATCCTCCACCCGTTCTCCCCATTTTCTTCACTGCTTCCTTCCTCCCTCCCTCCCTTCATCCCTCTTCCCTCCCTTTATCCCTCTTCCCTCCCTCACTCTCCATCTGAGAAATGACACCTGTTAATAGCAGTCTCTATGCCTCAGAAATATTATGCTTAGGGCAGCATAATAAACACACATCTTCTTGATCTGACGGCCCCTCCTCCCTTTATCCTTTCTGTCCGCAGTGGGAGGAGATCAGTGTGATGGATGAGAGGAACACCCCGATGAGGACCTACCAGGTGTGTAACGTCATGGAGGCCAACCAGAACAACTGGCTGAGGACGCGCCACATCAGCCGAGACGGGGCACAGCGTGTCTACATTGAGATCAAGTTCACCCTGAGGGACTGTAACAGCCTGCCTGGGGTCCCCGGCACCTGCAAAGAGGTCTGCATCACCACACACACACACACAGAGGATCATACACACACATATGCTATTTAACATGGGGGCAGCAGGGTGGCATAGTGATTAGGGAGATTGTCCTTCAACTGGAAGGCTGGGGTTCAAGTCACTGAGTGAGTGAGAAATCGGCCCGCTGGTTCTCTTCCTTTCCATGAGCAAGACAGTGAATGCTGACCAGCTCCAAAAAGACAAATGTCTCCTACGGGGATCAATAGCAAGCACGTAAGTTTGATTTAAAAAGTGGTGGACACACAATTTGTTGGGGATTCTGGGGGTCCCTCAGAAAAAGTTGACATTTTTCTATCACATTTCACACATCTCTACACAATATTCAACGACTATGTAGCACTCTTGAACACAAACATTTGGACACAATTAATATAATCAGTGCACATGTACTTCTGAAAATTATTACACAAATCAAGACATTTACATTGTTTATTTTTGACCACAAACGCATGATACAGCTTATCAAAAAAGTGGTAGGAACACATCCCCACTGTCCCCACCTAACTAGCGTTAGAGTATAACATGTTATTCCATTGACACATTGCTCCAAAGGTGCCTTAAAGCACCATGGGTGCAAACAATTTTGTCATGAGTTGTGGAAATCAAACCTATGGAAGTGTCAGTGCCTCACTCTGCCCTTTGCCCGTCTGCCTGTCTTTTTTCCCCATCTGCCTGTCTGTTTTGCTCTTGTCACTGTTACGGATTAAGGTTGAGGCCTATGAGGACCCATTTCAGAAGGTGACAGTCTGTTCCTTTGCATTATTCACGATTTGATGTGAATTTCACATTTCAAATGAAGCAACATCAAAAAGTCTTTGAAATATAATTTTTTTGTTCTTATTTTTCAATCTTTTCCATTTAACTTGCATTCAAGCGCAGACACACACACTGACACACACACCCACACAGAGTTGGCAGTACATTTTGATGGCTGATGAATAGATAAATAGAGCAGAGGCGTGGAAAGAATGGCATTGAGAGAATGGATGGAGAATGAAATACAGACAATGCTCTGGAGGCTTTTTTGTAGTTGCTCATATATTTTCACCTCTCATATATTTTTTACTCTCCCCCATTCTCTGATATCAGTCTTTTCACTCCTCTTCTGTATTCATTTCTCCCCGCTTTGTCTGGCTCCTGCTCCTGTTGGCTCTCATTACTTCTACAGAATGAGTATTGGAGGCAATATTAGACAGTACAGAGCTGTACTTTCTAAGCGGCTGTGGGATTGCAGACAGCAGCGTTGATTGGCCGTTGAGACAGATGGACTGAGATTTGAAGAGAAACAGCGGAATACTGGCTGTATTCATTCAACTACTGGGGGCTTGTTAAAATTTCACATTGGATGGGCCTGAACATAGAACTTTTAGGTCTGTCTCGCTCTTTCACTCTCTTTCTCTCCGCTTTCTGTTTTTCTGCTTTTCTGATGAGTTTCCGTTTGGTGATGGACATTGTGTGTGTGTGTTTTGCAGACATTCAACATGTACTACTATGAGTCTAACAACGCCAACCTGTGGTTCATCAAGGAAAGCCAGTATGTTAAGATTGACACTATCGCCGCTGACGAGAGCTTCACGCAGGTATACACACACACACACACACACACACACACATACACACACACACACACACACACACACACACACACACACAAACATGGAATTACAGTCTACAAATTTAACAGATGAAAAAAACATTTCCAAATTAACTTGAAATTGTCATCAATACTTATATCCACCCCAAATATACAAATTTACATTTTCTCAGGATTTTTCCTCTACTCCTTAAAACAGAAAGTCTTCCCTGCTTACTGGCCATACATTTTGAAATGCTTGCTCATATTAACTGCAGGCTCTCAACCTCTAACATGTATCGAGGGCCTGATGTTGGGACTTAGCTCCATCTGTGTGCATGTACAGTCCATCCAATTCTGAAATTGAGTTTCATTCCAAAATTAGATATCCCACCATTTGGAAAAAATTGGTGCCTAATCTTACAAAATACAGCTGGGTTTTAATATGGGTTAAAAATAAAGTTATGAGTTATCTTAATCCATTTGCTTATAAAATTGTCAGGAGTTTGAGGATACATTTATTTGTGTTTTTGAAATATAGATTGCTGAATTTCAGGTAGCAAGATTTTACCAAAATGGATTTATAACATTCTGGAATGAAGCCCTACAATTGTTATGGTAACATTATCTGTTCTGGTCCCTTTCAAATGAACTAACACACATTTAATATCCTCTCTTCATAGGTGGACGTTGGCGACCGTGTGATGAAGCTGAACACGGAAGTGCGGGACATCAGCAACCTGAGTAAAAAGGGCTTCTACCTGGCCTTCCAGGACCTGGGGGCCTGCATCGCCCTGGTCTCGGTCAGGGTCTTCTACAAGAAGTGTCCCCTCACCGTGCTCAACCTGGCCCAGTTCCCCGACACCGTAACGGGGGGAGACACGGCGCTGGTGGAGGTTCACGGCGTGTGTGTGAACGCCTCCGAGGAGTTTGAGGCTCCCAAAATGTACTGCAGCGCCGATGGCGGCTGGCTGGTTCCCATCGGGCGGTGTGTGTGCAAGCCGGGCTACGAGGAGAACAAGGATGTCTGCCAACGTGAGTGGGGTGGGAGGGGGTGAATTTGTATGTGTGTATGAGAGAGAGAGAGAGAGAGAGAGAGAGAGAGAGAGAGAGAGAGAGAGAGAGAGAGAGAGAGAGATGTTCTTGGTTGTTGCATGCAAGTGTATGTGCCTGGGTCTATATGGAATATGACTGTATTGCATAGCTTACACTTGAGTGTATGCGCTATAGTGTGTATCAGTGTGTCAATGGGGTTGACTGAAAACTACTAGCACATATCTCATAATGGTTGGCCTTCTAACATGAAACCTCAGTGTCTAAGTAGTGTAGACTCCTCAACAGCTTATGAAAGCACTCTCTTCTAAACAAAAGATAGCGTTCTTATGTATTCCACTCATCTGCTATGATGTGCATTTTTACATGTAAGTAGGCTATGCGTGCGTGTGTGTGTGTGTATGCATCTGTGCGTGTTTGCTTGCGTTCTGTGTGTGTGTGTGTGTGTGTGCAAAGTGTAGGAGCGGGGAGAGTCTGGCACTCTCTGAGGTACTGTGTGAGAGTGAGGATGGAATGATAATGACTCTGGGTATTTAGGTTACGCACCCACTTTGTGTGAGTGTGTATGTGTGTTTGTGTCTGCACTCGCCTATGTGCCCACATGTGTGTGTTTGTGTGTGTTTGTGTGTGTGAGTGTGGGTGTCATCACTTGGAGTGACTTTTATGCAGCTCCCAACACTGTAAGGACAGTTCTTGCAGAGAAAAGGGTAGGAGTCGCTTGGAGGCATCTCCTCTTTTTGTGTGTGCGTGTGTTTGTCAGAGCCGAATATCTCATTTTCCCCGCTGAGTGGGGGAGAGAAGTATGTGTGTGTATGAGAAAGTGCCTATTGATGTGTGTGTGTGTGTGTTGTGGGAGTGGAGGAAAGGTATGCCTGAGGAAGCAGATTATTGAGTTGTAAAACTCTACAGATGGTGTATGTGTGTTTGCATCTGTATGTGTGCATATGTGTGTGTGTGTGTGTGTGTGTGTGTGTGTGTGTGTATATATATGCTGTGTGTGCACATGCATTTGAGTGAGCGAGCTCTATTAGATCCACACTGTCACCCATCCCTATGGGCGCACTTCCTCCCCGAAAAGAAAATGGAATCATAGATATTCATCACTGCAAACTTGGAATCTGCACACAAAATGCAATTTCAGTTGTTTTGGAGAAGCACTAGCCAAGACGCCCAGAAATCTTGGCAGTTGGGCCTTAGAGACAAGTGAATAAGAACAAGCTGTACTTTGCAGTTTGAGACTGGTAATGTGAACAGATTGTGGCAGATACTGCGGCTGCATCTCAATCATGCAAAGCTGACTCCTGAGGTGCATCTCTGTCTTGTAACATGACATGCTGTGGTTATTTGACGAGTGATCTCAATTAGTGTACTACCTATTAGTATGTCAGCCTATGTCGAATCCCCTGTATTAAAACTTTATTTAAAGTCAGTCTGACACAGCAAAGCGGTTGACCTCTGTGACCTCTATGACCTCATCAGTCTGCTCCCCGAGTCTTATCTGTCCTGAGAGAATAAATGAGCAATGCAACTGCATTTAACAAGCTACCTTTAACTCAATAACAGTATGCTTGTGTGTGTGTGTGTGTGTGTGTGTGTGTGTGTGTGTGTGTGCTGCAGTAGTGCACAGAGGTAATGATGGAGTCTTATTGACATTCTGAGGTCAGAGGTCAGGAGATATATGTGTGTCCCTCGTCTAGTACAATGAGTTATGGTCAGGACAGGGGTGGACATGTGTGTTTATGTGTGTTTATGTGTGTAGGTCTCCTGTGTCTGCAAGGCAGGATGGAAGGCCGCTTCAGTCGATTTTAATTCATCTCAATGTCCCAGAATTTGAGAAGAAATTACTCCAGAAACAATCAAATTGCATCTTACAATAGATTTTAAATTGGAATGAAGCTCCTCTGCCGCAGGGTTTCCTGCACCACCTACTCAGTAGTAGGAGAAACATTTTTGTGTGATCTCGCAAAGGATTTGCATAGCAATGAAATTTCTTCCTCATACTGTTAGAAAATTACTGTCCTGCATATGTCAATCTTAGACATCTCAAATCAGTGTGTTGTCCATAAAATAAAGCGTAAAAGCCAAATTCAGACCCTCAAAAACAGCTTTCTTTTGTTATCACTACATCGGTACATGCTATTTTGTCTATATGTGCCCCTTTATTACCTTTCCTCGTCAAAACGTAGCCAACTAATGTAACTGCATCAGTAATCACCCCTCTTTTAACAAAGACATAAGGACACTGAGAAGTGCAACACCCCATTGCGTCGCGCTTTAATGTGTCCCTGAGAGAACAAGGGCCAGGCTTTTAAAGAGTCCTCTTAGCGTGTGGCGTCAGCTCCAAACAAAAGGTTTCTGCCCTGACACAGTCTGAAG